>NC_143152.1:32355172-32377195 GCF_041381405.1 Jatropha curcas | reverse complement strand
AACCCCACAGTCCCTAATGTCAATGTCGGATCGGGGCACACGAAAACATTGAAATCTTTGTAATAGATAGAGTTCTTTCTGGTTACTAAACATTGTCCTTTTAGGCGTGCTGCTAAATAAACTTGTTTAATGTTTGACAGAACATCCCAATATCTCACCTTATTTTTTACCTGACATCAGGTCTTTACAGCATTTTCAGAGGATAAAATTTCTCTAGAAGATTATGTATCCAATTTAAAGGCCATTGTTGGCATTCAAGCTCTTGTAGATTCTATTCGAATTGGTAAGGGGAAGGAAGATCTGACAAGTGTTTCCATGGAACCTGCAAAAAGCAATCCATTGTTTTCTGTTTGCCCAATTGGCAAAGCTTGCTCCTCTCTGACTTCTGGTGACATAATGAAGCTGTTGACTGGGGGCATCCGTTTGAGTAAGGCTCGTTGTAATGATATATTCTGGGAAGCTGTTTGGCCCCGTTTGCTGGCCAGAGGGTGGCACTCTGAGCAACCAAAGAATCACGGTTATATAGGTTCCAACCACTGTCTAGTGTTTCTCATTCCTGGCGTTAAAAAGTTCTCAAAAAGGAAACTTGTAAAAGGTAACCACTACTTCGATTCTGTTAGTGATGTTCTGAACAAGGTGGCATCTGAACCAAAACTTATTGAGCTCGAAACTGAAGAAGCTAGAGGTAGCAGCTGCAATGAAGAGGACAGGTGGGTTGCTGAAGTACCATCAGGCCAGGATGATCCCTCCATTCGAAAAATTAATCGTTACCTCAAACCTCGAGTTTCTAGTTACAATATGAACATTGTGAGGTTCACTGTTGTCGACTCTGGTTTGGCTGATGGAGGAAAATTATGCAAGATGAGGGAAATGAGATATGCACCAGATGATTTGAAAGTTAAATCCTTGTTTACAACCCTTTCGAGTAGCATTGAGATGATCTTTTTGGACAACTCACTGAGCAACAGTAAGATAAATTCTGTGCACATGCCATCGGAAGGTGAAAAGAATAGCAATAGTGTTAGCTGTTGTGAAAAAAAAGGCGATGCTTGTGCTTCAAACCGTACAAAGTTCACCATTGTGGATACAAGTTTGATCCATGCTGGAAAAGCATCAAAGGTGAGAGAGCTGAGATATTCACCAGCTGACATAGTTGCTTCTGAAGTGACCACTTCATCAGTAAAAGATGAAGAGGATTCACTGGATGGGCATATGCCAGATGCAATCAGTATTCTGTCAAGTGGGGAAAAGAATGTCAACAAATACAACCACAGTGAGGATGTGATCAATAGCAGTGGCTTGGAACAGAAGACCCTAAACCGAGATGTCAAGAACAAATCGGTAGAAAGCCTCAAGGATAATAACAATGTGCCAAATGAACATCAGTCAGCAAGGACTATAAAGCACAAATTTAGTCGAAGATCAAGGTCTGGCCATTCAAATAATTTAGTTCCTGTTGTCAAACGGCGGAGATTAACTGCTTGTTCTAATAGTGAGTTAAATCATGTCATGGAAAATTTTTCTGTTAGCCTGGGATCAAAACGAGAAGGGTCTTGTTGTGCTTTGAGCTCACAAGGGGGAGGCAGCAATATCTTTCATGTTAGTCACCCCCAGAAATTATCGTTAACTGCTTCCTCAGCAGAAGATACCCTAGAAGAAAGCACTAGAGACATTCTAGGCGAAACTTGTTTTGATATGGAAACATCTAATGGGGAAAATGTGAAGCATGAAACCTCATCTTTGATTGACCTGAACCTGCCCCAAGTTCCATTGGAGTTTGAATCTGATGAACCAGCAGCGGTGGATGTGGAGGGCAGACAGGGAGCAAATGCCAATGATACATGCTTTTCTTCAAATTCAGATAAGCCTGAACCCAAGGCATTGAGCGCTTCTGTTGATGCTAGTCCTGAAGTAGAGCGGGCTAATTTGAATCCGAGAAGACAAAGCACTAGAAACAGACCTTTGACCACAAGAGCATTGGAAGCTATTGAATGTGGATTCTTTGGAGTGAAGAGGCAAAAGAGCATGCAGCTTCATACATCAGAAATCCCATTTTCCACCTCATCCCATGGGGTTGACAGCAAAGTCAAAGTAACATCAAGTCGTGGTAATTTTGGCCCTGGCATTGTGAAAGCTAAGGAAAGGGATCCCAATGAGGCTTTTAACAAAAAAGATAGTGTCGACCAAACTCGTGACTAAACATAATAAAACTGCTAACTAGTTAGTAGGGATGCCAACAGATGCTTACCATATTGAAGTTTGAGGACTGCTAGCTAGTAAGATGCTTTTAGTTCTATTTTGACACGAAAGTTTCAACTGTTATAGAAGAATGGCCTGAAGTAGCTGCTATCATTGCCGACCCTTGCATGTCACCAGTGAGTGAACAACATATTGTCACCTCTGGTATGGCCTTCACCGAGCAAATCATAACTACGGGAGCACTTCTGTGTCGACATGGACAACTTACCTACAGACACAACACCTGCAATTCTATGTCATTACTCGTCAAGTTGTCATACTTCATTTGCATTTTGCCATAGTTTTCTTAAATAGTGGAGACAATACTTTTGTATATTGTGGTGCCTTACAAATGGGTATTAAAAATGATATCGCATTGACATCTCCAGATTTTCAAATGGCAGAAGATTATTATGCCCTGATAATATGAACTCCAAATTTCCAGTAGTTCTCATTTCTGACAATTTCATTGACTGGTGGTTCATATAGTTCTACGATTTAAGTTCCGTTGATAATGATTAAGCATTAAAATTTAATCTGCATGTTGCACAGGTTCTACAGCTCGCACTAGCAATTCTGCAGGTCACTCTGATGCCATTGAACTGTCAATCAGTCAAATGTATGAAAGGAGATGAGAATTTCAAATCCTGACAAAGTTTTGGAAATTTCAACTACTACTTCAACTTATAACATGCACCTGACATGTTTATCATGAAAGTTAGTTAAAGTTGCACATCTTTTGACAATTGGAACGGGGAACCAATTGCTTTCATGATTGTTGAAAAACATGTATTAAATGTGAACAAACAAAAACATAATATACACAAATCTTCACATGAAATTATGAGTATCACAGTACCCTAAGAATTAAAAAAAAAAAAAAAAAAAAGAATTAGGGCTAAAAAGTCATTATTATACAACCAGTCGGTTCTAGGGACTGATAAGACAAAAAACTCCCTCTTATTATAGATTAATAGGATTTTATAAATATAAAAGAAAATTAATATATATATATAAAAACTTTTATCTTGACTTGGTGCAACCCATGTGTTCCCTATTTTCTTTAATTTGAAAACAAAAAGGGTATAATTGGGCCCAAAATTTCCATACAAATATTGTAGGGTCTCGGGATCATAAGTTATAAGAATGAGATTATCAATTATTTCAACAATAATTGCACTTATCTCAATATAATTTTTCAAATTTCGTTATTATACAATGACTACTTAGATATAGTTAAATATTGGAAAAAGACAAATTTGACCCTTTTAAAGGAGAAGAAGAGACTACTCGTTCTAATTTTAATCAATTCCTTGCATTTTTCTCCTTTAATTAAAATGACTGATAGGTTTAAAACGGAATTAAAATTACGAGTTAATTTTAATTTCGTTTTTTAAAATTGATTTGATCCGATTTCGATTTAAAAAAAAAATAGTGAGATTATAGCACATTTACCTATACTTCTATATTGTTTGGCAAATTTTAGGCATAGCTCAAAATTTGAACATTTTTGGGAGAGAATGAGATTTCTTTTTCAGGTGTCGTTTTATACCTAAGTCCGCAACAAATCCAACTTTTTTTTTTTTTTTCTTTTAGTAAAGTGGGTTAGTACAACTGTCATTGCCTCCATTAATCTACTCCAATCATTGGGCCCAATAATCAAAGGAAAAATCATGGGGCCCATCCCTTTCTTCTCTAATCAAATCATATAAATTTTGTAATATTAGTCATTACTCATTCCCGCCTATGTGAATGTTTTTTTTTTTTTTTCCCTTTTTATTGGTAAATAAATATTTAAATTAAATCATATATCAATTTAAAATATTTAAATTAACGGAATATAATTGAATGTAATTAAAGACATTATAAATAGAATATTTATATTGAAAGTATTTTTATTTATGTTAATTTAAATAATAGCAAAATCAATTATCAAAATAATAGAAATATGAGTTAAATTTACATGTTATTTATGGAATTAATTAATTTAAAATTATCGACCGTTGCTTTAAAGCTGGACCTACAACTTTGTTAATGCTTGGCTAATCTCATCATAGACAGTAATTGTGATCTTGAAAGCAATTTGCTTTAGGTTAAAACCATAATTTATTGAAACTTTTTTATTTTATTTTTCAAATTTTAATTTTTGTACCACCCGTCTTCCCAGCACCCTTTTGTGAGACAAGAGAATCTAGGATTTGGCAAAATAAATAATAAAAATAAAAAAAAAATGTAACTTTTCCACTATTGATTAAAGACAATTATAGAGAACATAAAGATAAAAAGTGCTTATGGTAAAAAAGGCCAAAGTTGCTTCAACTTCTCAGAAGGAAGTACTTGCCAGTTAATCCTATTTATTAGGTTTAATAATTTACTCCTCAATCAATTTTACCTCATAGGTTAATTTTATTTGGGGTAAAATATCTAAGGCATACGGTAAAATTCCACTAATTATTACCTCACTGTTTATGCAATATGACTTTGGACATGGCATGGGTCATTTTCAAAAGTCCTATTGAAAAGGGATGTTTAGTTATTTTTCTCAAAATGGTGCACCTTCTTCGCAGTTTCGCTTTCAATTATTTTCATATTATAATTATATATCACATGTTAATTTTCGCACACTACTAATTTTATTTTAATAAATATAAAAAGCCATCAAATAGTAAAATCACCACAAAAAAAACGCCATTTTGCGACCGACAAATCGGTCGCAAAATGGCAAAAATCGGTCGCTATGTATACTTTGAGACCGATTTGCGACCGACAAACGTCGGTCGCAAAATCACTGGTCGCAAATGTTAATTGCGACCGATGAGAAAATCGGTCGCAAATTAGAGACCGATAAGTCGGTCGCAAAATTGAAAAAGCGGTCGCAAATTTTGGTCGTGGTTTAATTGGAAATTCAGTCGCAACTTTGGTCGCAGAAGATCGGTCGCAATTTTTTAAAATCGGTCGCAAATCGGTCTCAAATTATAAATTCAAAAAATTTTTTTTTGGTATCAAATCGGTCGCAAATCGGTCGCAAAAATGAAAAAGGAAATAAAAAAAATTAAATATTATTTTGAAACCAAAATTTTTCTACACCTGTGAAAGTTGACATAAATGCATATATACACACACGCAATTCAAGAACAGTATAAAAATGTAATTTTTATTGTTCTGAACAAATTAAAAAATGAAAATACAAATGAAAAAATAAAAGGTCGGAAATCAAATCTATATATGCTGCTGCTCATCTGCAGGATCCGATGTCGGACCGCCGGGAGGAGTACCTGCTGGATGTGATGTAGCGCCAGGAGGGGTGAGCAAGGTATCGCCTGCAGCATCGGGATCAGGAGCCGATAGTGGCTGCTGCTGAGACGTCGAAACATGTCGGTCTGTAGCAGGCGCAGGATCAGAGGAAGAAGTACCAGCACGGTCCTCACCGGACAGCCGCAGCACATGCGCTCTAAGCTCTGCAATCTGTCTCTGCTGATCAGCAAGCTGAGCCCGTATATCATCATCATAGTGCGAGCCAGTGTGCTCCGGCTGCGGTGCTGCGCTGGCTGTAGAAGCGTGAGCTGCTGAGCCAGTGTAAAACTGTGATGCCTGAGACCCGATGCCGTATACCTTCCTCTTCTTCTCGCCCCCTACAGCCTCGAGATAAAGCGCTACCTCGTCAATTCTTGACTCAGCTTCGGATTCATCAGTAACTTTCATAAGCCCCAAATCTTCAATTTCTTGTAATATTTCTGCTCCAGACTTCACAGGTGGAGGGGGTTCAACAATAGTCGTGTTCTTTCTAAAGCATTGTCGATTTCTCCTCCAAAGGTGAGATTCTGGTAAGAATTTGCGATGACAATCAAACCAACATTGTTTACCTCCATTCTTTAGTGTAAATGCATTAGTGTTTTCCATGCAATGAGGACAAGCCAATTTGCCAGCGGTACTCCACCCAGATAACATTCCAAATGCTGGAAAATCACTGATGGTCCAAAGCAAAGCAGCTCGCATTATGAAATTCTGATTGGTCGAAATATCGAATGTTTGAACCCCATATTCCCATAAATAATTAAGTTCGGCCATCAAAGACTGCAGAAACACATCAATTTTATGTTTTGGATTAGTAGGCCCAGGAACAATAACACACAAAAACATATATTCATCTTTCATACACATTGTCGGTGGTAGATTATATGGTGTGACAATGATAGGCCATGATGAATATTGTTGTCCTGATTGGCCAAATGGCTGAAACCCATCAGTACAAAGCCCCAATCTCACGTTTCTTATTTCAGCAGCAAACAGAGGATGAATGTTATCAAAATGTTTCCACGCTTCAGAGTCTGACGGATGAGTCATTATACCATCCTCATATTCATGCAAAGCATGCCATGTCATGTGTTCAGCTGTCGCCTTTGATGCATATAACCTTTGAAGGCGAGGAACAAGAGGGAAATAATACATCTTCTTGAAAGCCTTCTCCCTTTGTACTCTACCAGTCCCTTGACCGCGCCGTTGATATCTTGGAAGATTACAAAACTTGCATTCTCTGAATTCCGAGTCAACACCCCAGAATATCATACAATTATTACGGCAGCAATCAATCTTTTCTACCGGTAGTCCCAATCCCCGAACTAATTTTTTTGTCTGATAAAAATTATCAACCATTGAATGGCCTTCAGGCAACATTTCTTTTGCTAACTGAACAAAATCATCGTAACACCTTTCTGAAAAATGGTGCTCTGCTTTCATGTGTAGTAATCGTGCAACAACAGACAGAACTGAATGATTCTTGCATCCAGGCCACAGTTCAATGTTAGCTGCACTTAGCATGTCAAACAATTGTTGTGCTGCTACATTTGGCGATTCCTCCATATTATCCCAATCAAATTGTACTCTACTCGCATCGATTACCATATCATTGCATTGATTACCATACAGAAATTGATAAGGCTGAACTTCTAAACTTACCGGAATGGAGTGGCCTGACCCACTGGCAACTCGAGCTTCACCATGATGTATCCATTCGTAATAATTTTCCACGAACCCATTTTTGCACAAATGAAGTTTCACTGTATCGATGTCTAAGAAGGCTCGATTTCGACACTTCTTGTGATTACATGGACACCTCAACTTATTCCCATCCATAAAACTGGGATTACCAACTGCAAACTGTATAAACGCCTCCAATCCGTGCAGGAACTCTTGTCTTAATATCCCATTGACCTCGAACCTCCAGTACATCCAATCTCGATTATTTTGCATTTTTGTTACCTAATTAACAATGTGTTTATCAAGGGTAAATTATATGTAATTGCATTAGTCTGATCTAGCCTTAAAACATGCCACTAATGTAATGTTCAAGTTACACTTATAACTAACTAAGGTTATTTCTATAATAAGGGGGAACTATAGATAAATGTAAAATAACTAAGTTCATTTATTCAATACAAAGGTTATATATATATATATATATATATATATATATATATATATATATAAAGGTAAGTGTACTATTCTACATATTGAATTTATTGAAAAAAATTCGGCAGCATTTCGGCACAACACTATGAAATCTCAAATAGAAAGACACTTCAATAAACACTTCTATAACATATCAACATTCTCCAAAGGCAAAATGGCCACTACTAGGCCTCCAATCCAAACTCATCATTAACAGGACTTGCTCAAACAACAATTATCACAACAAAGTTGCACGTTAGGATAAAAAACTGCAGCACTCATTACAATTATCACAACCCTGATTCAAATTCAATTTCAATTAACCTAAAACGCAAAATTCAATTCTAGTGAGGGTTTCTTTTTAATTTTAACTTAGGCAGTAGTGGAGCAAGTACATGTTGATAATTACTATAACTAAACAACGCGTATTTATAAAAGCCCATAATTCTTTGGGCCCTTTAAACCATCGCCTTATTAAATTGGGCCCCAATGAGCCCACCTCTATCTTTTCTTGTTAACTAGCCGTTTAACTTTTTCTTTTTTTATTTAACTTATAATGTTAAAATTATTTTATAAAATATTTTAATTGAAATATAATGAAAGCATTTTCAAACAAGTTGTCGTTATCCATTAGAAACGGTGGAAATTATTAAAAAATAAATTAACAAAACACCACTTTTGTCAATGCAACTGTAACAACAATGACAAGTAAGTTTATTATTGAGAATGACAAATAAATTATATATATATTTGTTGTGTTCAACGTATTTTTATCTTATATTTGACGTAAGATGGTTAGACTTGCGAAATAATTTCTGAAAGTGACATAATTATTAAATAAGAGTTGGTGCCACATTATTTCATAATTTAAGAATTATTAAAAATTAATAATAAAAAATATTTATCATATTGATGTAAATATGCTAATAGAATCCCCCAAAAATCAATACTTTCCTCATCCAGGTAACCAATTACGTTTGGGAATCTTTTGTTGTTTGTTTATTACTATAATTTTATATTTCTATAATTAATTAATTTTATTTAAATATTTTAAAGAATTCTTTTTTAATGTTATTTGGAATCTTTGTACGTATGATTTTTTACCAACTCCATCCCTCTATTATTGATGGTTTATTCTAATTTCATAGATAAATTATTCATGTATAATTATTGATATAATTATATATATATTTTTAATAAATTTAAATGAATGCCGATTTAAATTTGTATTTTTTAATTTAAATAATTTACTTATATGTTTTCATTAAATAACAAAAGATGATATTATATGATCATTACTTAAATATGATCATTTTTCTGCCAAATAAATTGAAATATTTATTATTGTAATTAAATTATTTTAATTCAACTGACATAATATTTATTTTTTTTCATTTTGAAATTCTCATATATTCAATTCAAATCCTTATTAATTTTTTTTATAATTACAGGACATATATAAAGATTTAATGATAATGCAATTAATCTTAATGAAATGAAATTATATTATATTTTATTAGTTAATCTTATTATTATAAATCCATTATTTGATTAATGTTATTAATTATAATAAACAGTCACAGTAACAATAATAATAAATCGAAACAATAATAATAAATCGAAATAATAATATTAACAATAATAATAAATTGAAAAATAATAACAGTAACAACATTAACAATATTAACAATATTAATAATATTAACAATAATAACAGTAACAATAATAATAAATTGAAAAAAAACACAAAAATCGCAAAAAAAAAAATTTCGAAAAAAATAATAACAGTAACAACATTAACAATATTAACAATATTAATAATATTAACAGTAATAACAGTAACGATAATAATAAATTGAAAAAAACACAAAAATCGCAAAAAAAAAAAAAAAAATTGGAAAAAAATAAAATGGTCACCGGCTTACCTCAAATGCTGTCCAAACGGTGGCGAACGCCGTAGAGGAGTGACTGGAGCGTCGGTGGCGGCGTCACAGTGGCTGGAGCGTTCTCAGGAGGGCTGGAGGCGCGCTGCGGACGGAGGAGAAGAGAGGAGAGGAGAAGGAGAAGAGAGAAAGAAGAAAAAAGGAAAAGAAGAGGGCGCGTTTAAAGCCCTAATATTTGCGACCGACTCATCGGTCGCAAATGTCATTTAAATCGGTCGCAAATTTTAATTGTCCGACGTCGTTTTAATATGCGCCAAAATTGCGACCGATCTGCGACTGAAATATGCGGTCGCAAAAAATCGGTCGCAATTTTATCTCATTTCGGTCTCAGATTGTGTCCTTTTTTTGACGCGCCCATTTTTGCGACAGAAACAAAGTTGGTCGCAAATCGGTCGCAAAATCGGTCGCAAATGCGCAGTAATTCAGTCGCAAACTGAAAGGTAATCCCGCGCGAGTTTTCCGCGCTAAAATCTGCGACTGTTTACCAATCAGTCGCAAATTGGTATCCATATTGCGACCGACTTTTGTCGGTCGCAAAAATCGGTCGCAATTTGAAGTTTTTTTTGTAGTGAATATATTTAAATTCAAGAAACGATTTTTGTGAAGTTCAAAATTTTCAAATCGAGAATGCTCGTAATTTTTTTTTTCGTCAATCGAGGTCTAATATCATTGAAGGCAATTTATAAATAATAAGTTCGATTAATATAAAAATTTATATTTTTAAAATCATGAAGACGTTTTAAAAAATAATTTTTTATATTTTTTTTTTCTAATTTTTAGAAAATTACATGATGTATACTGATAAATTGAAGCAAAGAGATAGCTAGAAAGCTTAGAACTTTTTAAACTATAATTCAACCTTAGATATGATTATAGAAGAAAAAAATTGGGTGCTTTGTTGCAAAAGCTGCCACGTACCATTTTCTGATGAATATTATATATTTAATTATGTCTAATTTAAGTGTCTTAATGCAATGCATGCGTGCCCAAGGAACATCTATCTAGTTTTTTTTTACGGCTTTTCTTATGCTTTTTCCTTGTTAATCATTTCACTAACAGAGCTTTTTTTCTGATTTGATGATGAAATGAGTACCTCTAACCTCTTTCTTTTTCCCTTTAATTTCTCAGTGTAAAACATGATTCAACCTTTCATTTGAGTCATTCGAAGTTGATCTCTCGTAAAATCACAATCCATGTGCAAGTTTCAGAAATTTTACCATATAAAAGGTCTGATATTCTCTCGAATGGTAGTGCGTAGAGTGTAAATGTTTTTTTATTTATTAATTAATAGTTATTATTAATTAATTAAATTTAAGTATTAAAATTTTTTTGAGAATTTTAATTAATTTCATAACCAATAAATTTTATATTTTGGGATAAAAAACCATTTTAAAACAAATAGAGTATATTAATATGCAATTTCCAAAAACTCCTTTTAATTAAATACCCAAACAAAGTTTTCAGATAGAAAAATAGGGTTTTGTGGTCATTTTACCATTTTGGGAAGAGGAAAGTTAATTTGCAATGGCCCTCTTATAAATTAGCGGGGAAAGATTTATAGGGCTCATACTTTTTTGTTCTTCTATGTCTGTGTTTAATAATGCCTGGACAAGCCAAAAAGAAAATTATTTTTTTAGCTGTTGTTTTGTAGTCTTTTTATTTTATTTTATGTCCATTTATAATTAATGATAGATGAGAGCAGGCTGTGTTTAGTATTTATTTGAAAAAGATATAATAATAGAATCCATCAGTAATTAATATTTTTAAAAAATAATATATAGTTTTTAGTCTTTGATTATTCCTACTTCTGTCTTCTTTTTGTTTCCTTTTTATATTTAAATCAAGTATGAGACGTCAGACCATTAATTTAATTGGTGGCTTTTTAGATTAATAGTAACAAAGTCCGAAAATTATTAGAATGCCTCTCTCTCTCTATATATTATATACATGCCAAGACTCCAAAGACCAAATTTGACCGTTTTGAATTCCAGTATAAAGAATGATACTGTTTGCCTGTACCCGGAGAACGAGACATACGTCACATCATTTTTTTTAAATATTATTATTTACTGTTTATAATTAATTTGGTGTATAGATTGTTCCGATTGGTAATGCAGACTGAATATGCTAAACACACATGCAGGTAGGAGAGAATAACTTTAATTATAATTAAATCTCGAATCAGATTAGGCGACGGTTCGAATACTGGTGATTTATATATATATAAAAAAAAAGAATTCATTTGCTCCTAATCTGTCTATTAACAAGTAATTTAATTACTCTTACGTATGACAATTCATAATCATATATTATTTTTCTGTATCTCTCTCAACTGCCCATTGATTTTTGAAATTTTTAATGCTAGTCCTTATCTTGTACTATAATTAATTAATTAATGAAATGTAGTTAATTCTGCTTTTAATTAATTAGTTGACATCCTCCATGTTTCATGTATTCATCCCCACTACCTTATCTACGTATATATACAGGAACGAGTATCCTTTCAGGCTTTCAGCTTTTTTTTTTCTTTTTTTTTTTCTGATTTTTCAATAATAAAAGAGAAAATCAGAATTAATAATAAAGGACCAAAACACCCCCCAGGACTTCGCATGATTGCTGTTCCAAAAATTTACCCATGCAAAAGTCCAATCAACATGCAGATTTGATATTTCATTACATACTTATATTGGATGTATATTCATTCCGCATTATAACTTGTAAATAGACAAAATTATTATTATTTTGTTCAGTTTTTGGGTAAAAAATCTTATTTTACTGATTATCATTATTAGATTTACCGAGTGTAAATAAATCTTTTTTTTATAACTATTTTATAACTTGGGATGTGATATAAAAAAAAAAAAAGACAATTTGCCCCCTCCTAAAAGAAAAAAAAAATCCTTTTTAATGTTACCGGCGACTTAAATCTTGGCCAATAAAATTTTAAATTAGTGATATTTTAACCTCCTGCATTTGCATACATATATGAATTACTGAAACGGTAAAAATAGAAAGCTTATTAAGAGGTGACAAGACATTTAGGTACTTCGTACTACATAGATATGACTCTACCATTGGCTTGCTTTATACAGACACATACAATAACCTTTCCATGTTATTAGTATTTTAATTTTATTATATATCTCGGTACATAAAATATAAATATTTTTATTTGTAAATGTGATTTTTATTAATTAAATTTATATTTTCACTCTTATTAAAATTGAGATCATTTATCACTCTAACCGAAACTTTGTGCATGTTATAAATGAGCTAACAAAAAATTATACCATTTCTTGTAAATTGATTAATTATTCTATTTTAAGCTTATTTATTCGATGAGGCTATTCATTGTACATGGAGAGACATCAACATCATGGAGCAGAGTGTAATTGACTAAGTTAACCCTGGATTTAGAGTGAAACAAGACTGGTTGGCTTTGTTTCATCTTTACGTAGTTATGCACGTGAACAAGGAGAATTTTTGTATTTACTGTTGGGTTCTTTTCGAGAAAGATTCTACTTTGATGCGCGCCTGTGAGTCCGTGATAAATACAAATTAGTCCCTTTACGTAATTTCACCTCCTTTCGGCGGCTATTCCATAACCGTTGTTTTCTGATTTTGAGAGGACGGTGATGCCATCACGTCTGCCAACGAAACTTACTATTGGTAGATAGGAAATTTACTGTAAAAAATTGCCATTTAAAGTTTTTTTTTTTAAAAAAAATTTTTAAAGTATTTCCACTCGCATGTTCCAAATTTATAGTTACTTCTCCATAAGTATTTTTTTTTTTTAATTTTATAGATATTGATTACTGAATTTGAATATGCTTCACTGCTTAAGTTATTCGTTATAAATCATGAATTTTTTAATTTTAATATGAATAGTTTTTTTATAATATAAAAAAATTCAATTGCCAGTGATCTTATTAGTAAGAAATCTTAAATTCGAATATAAGAATTTTTACCGATGCAGTGAGCCAAAAGAAGAGACACCATATTTTGTAGGCTGTAGTATTATATCGGTGTCTTGGGCCTCTTAATGAATTAAAAAAACTCCTACGGTTGTTTATTATCATAAGAATTTTAGTAATGAAATCAATTTATTTTTATTAGAAAAGGAATATAAAATTTAAATATATATTAATTGTTCAACTTATGATTTGAGAGAATAATAAATAAATATTTTTTTCTCAATTTAGAGATTATAATTTCTATGTATATTATAGAATTAAAAAAGGTGATTTCAAAAATTAAGCATTTATTCTCAAAAAAAGTATTGAGATAGAAGAAGGGCAATCCATTAATACCCAACAAAGCCAAGGGCATATAAATCAAAAGAATACTATTATAAAGCATATATTAATAATAATTAATTACAATACATATCCAAACAATAGATGTTCTTATGATGCAGTGCTTATGACAGCCAGAAACTCTCTCTTCTCTCCACCAGAAAAGAAGGATAATTTCCTGGTTTTTGTCTTCCTCTACCCACTGCAAATCCCTAGTTTCTATGTTTTTGTTTTCTTATCAGTAAACAATATCTCTTTCTTTGGGGAGCAACAAGAAACCAATAAGCAAATTTAGAAAAGAAACAAGAGAGTTTGGTGGAAGAAAATTTAAGAGAAAGAAAGACAAAAGGGTTTTCAACCCAAACAAAAAAAAAAAAAAAAAAAAAATTCAAACTTTTTATTTATTTATTCTATTTTCTTTCTCTTTCAATGTCAAATATCACAGGTGAAGGTGGAAGTTTCTCTTCTGGGAATAATAATACTGCAGGTGTTGGAGAAGTAGAAGTTCCTCACTTCAATTCCATAGCTTCAAGCACTACTACAACTATTACTACTACCAACAGCAATGGCTCAGCTGCTCAACAACCAGTTAAGAAGAAGAGAAACTTACCAGGAAATCCAGGTATATTTAATTTATATATATTCATTTTTTTTTCTGTTTTAAATGATATTACCTTCAAGAATATTAACTTTTCTTTTCTGATCTTTTTTCTGTTAATTATTTTTAATTAGTTCTTGAAAGGGTAAGCGTGTATATGTATATATATATATATATGTTTCAGAACTTGTTCATTTTTTTTCCCTTTCATGTATTGAAATCGATGGAAACAAAAGATTCATGCATCCGACATAACCAGCAGGAATCACAACACATACTAATTAGATGTATTTTTAACATTAATTAAACTTCTTAATCTTGAAATATATATGTTATTTATTATCTTTTTGGATCATATACAACAAAACCAAAAACCATGTGATTACACTTACAGATTGAGCTGAATTCAAAAGAGAGCCATAGAAAATGACTTTCAGTTTTCCGATCACCCTTTTCCCCTTTTCTTTGTCGGTACTATCTTTTTTATTATTATTAGTTTTTTCAGAGTTAGTATTAAAAAATAAAAAATAAAAAATAAAAATTAAGCAATAACAGTAAAAAATGGTTATATAAGTGGTTGAAGAGACTTCAATTATTGGCTGGGATCTCAATAATTGCATTGAACTGTTGACTTCTTTTTCTTTGTTGTTGTTTTTAACTGTTTCTGCCAAAGCCAAAACATACATATATTCCCTTCATCATGTGTTCGAGCAATAGAAACTTGGTGCACTGATCGCGATTTATTTAATTATTTTTGTTAATTTTGTGTATATGCAGACCCTAGTGCAGAAGTTATTGCTTTGTCGCCAAATACCCTATTAGCTACAAACAGATTTGTGTGTGAAATTTGCAATAAAGGCTTCCAGAGAGACCAAAATCTGCAGTTGCATCGTAGAGGACATAACCTACCATGGAAGCTCAAGCAAAGAACGAGCACTGAAATAAGGAAAAGGGTTTATGTTTGTCCAGAACCTTCTTGTGTTCATCACAATCCGGCTCGAGCATTAGGTGATCTTACTGGTATTAAGAAGCATTTTTGTCGAAAACATGGCGAAAAGAAATGGAAATGTGACAAATGCTCTAAGAAATATGCAGTTCAATCTGATTGGAAAGCTCATTCCAAGACCTGCGGTACTAAGGAGTACAAATGTGACTGTGGCACTATTTTCTCCAGGTTTTTACTAATTTTCTTAATTTAAATTGATCGTTTTAATTATTTAAATTGCTACATAGCTGAATTAGTTAGAGTTAATTAATAATAGTTCATGAACAAATTAAGGATTAGAACGTTGGTTTAGGTTAGATATATATCTTTAATTAATTTGGCATAGCACATTGATTTGATCATATTCATACATAATAATTGCTTAATTAGGTTTGGTTTGAGTCTTTGTTGGACAATTATGAAATCATTATTTTACTTAAAAAGTCATACTCATTTTTCTTTTTTAAAATTTTTGTTCAGTCAGTTTAATTATAATTAATTAGTATAATATAATTAATTAGTATAAGTTTTTCATCATATCAAACTGACTAATCCAAGTATCAAAGTCCTTGTGGTCCCATGCATATTATAATTAGCTTTGGACGGTCGATAATTAGTATTATATTATTATGATTAATATAATAATGATTGATGTGTGTTTTTATGTATAGATTAACTTATTAATTAGGTTAATTAAAGTTGGGTTACAATGCAGGAGGGATAGCTTCATCACTCATAGGGCTTTTTGTGATGCCCTAACAGAAGAAAAAAATAAAGCAAACCAAGGAATATTAATTCCCAACAGTAATATTAATAATAATACTATTGGACCAAACCTTATATCCATGCCTATAAACAGCAATGAAGATCAATCTACCTTATTATCCCCAAACTTTAATCATATTGACCCAAAAATCCCATTGTCTCTGCCACATGAACTCACGCCATTGCCACCAAAACCCTCATCAGCAACCCTATTTGGTGGTGCAAGAAATTTAATAATGGCGAATAATACTTCTCCATCTTCCCTTCAGTTAAATGCCAATTCATCATCGACAAGTTTTGAAGGAAATGGGAATTTATTGGCAGCTGGGTTTGCTTCAATGTCTGCAACTGCTTTGCTACAAAAAGCAGCTCAAATGGGTGTAACTACAGCTAGTACTAACTTGAACTCTCCTACCATGAATACCCATAAGAGCTTTGTCACTTCTACTAGCATGGCACCATCAACATTTGATGATGATGATCGAGTGACACGTGGCAATGATGGTGGATATTTGATGGTTGCAAATGATTTGGGTATGTTCAATGGGGTTTTAGAACAAAACAGTGCATTATTCAAGAATATTCAGCAAGAAAATAGCAATAATAAGAACAATAATAGCCACATTCGAAGTGGGTTATCAAGATTTAGTGGGGACGTGATGACTACTGTTGATTTCTTGGGAGTAGGAGGATCAAGACAGAGGAGTATTTTTCAGGAACATCAAAAACAAGAAATGGATCAGTTTAGAGGAATGGCTCATCAAAGAATGCAAGGTTTGGGTCACTTCGAACAACAAGCATCAGCATTGGAAAAACCCATGTGGGATATCTGAAAAAAATAAAGTTATTCAGAACATCTAGCTAGCTAGTCCTCATTTGTATAATTGAATTCTATGTACTTTAAAAAAAAAAAAAAAAAGTTTCCCTTCCGCCATGTATCAACCTCACTTGCTAAAGAGCAAGAAGACGAGGATTTTTGGCTCAAATTTAGCAATTTAATATGAGTAAAATGAACTTTTAAAAAAAGAAAAAATCCTGTAATATATTTCTTTGTTTTGTTTTCTGTCCTTAGCTTATGGAATTTGTAACAGTGGCAGTTTCTGTTTCCCTCGCGAATTAACGACAGTTCGACGGAGAAAAGAGTCGCGCTTTCTGAACCAAGCAACACACTAAAGAATAGTAGTTGACTCGTTGGATGACCACGTGTGCTTCCCAGAAACGGCAAGTCACTTATCACAAACCGTTAATTAATACTAAACGGTACTGTAGTAAGTGGCTACGTGTAAATTATCAAAAACAGCAAGGGGCTTATCATAATCAGTAAGACTTAGGAGTTATACATGGAATGATAAAAGAGATTCGTAGGATTATATATATATATATATTTTAACTATCTGGTACCCAATTTTATTGACTCAACTAATTCAAATTTTGCACGGTACTCAAACTTGAGGTTTTGATTGAGAAAAAATGTATTTAGTTCTTGTTAACTATTTTTTTTTTATTCATACAAAGATGAAAAAATTTTAGCCTACACAAATAAGGATATTGCAATTAATTTATTTTTAATTAATTGCTATGGGATATTTGTTTTTATGCAATTATTGTGTTAAAAATATATATAAAAAAAAGAATAATATTTGATTTGATTTCAAGATTTAAAATTTTTATTTTCTTTTCTATTCAAAGATAATGCTGCAAGTGAAATTCTTAGCCCATAGTTATTTTTGGACTGCAAAGTTCTGCCACAAAAGGGTCATGTCTTGTGTGGCTGTAAGCATATCTTGTAGTCAGAAAAAATTAACCACGCCACCAAAATATGTCTTCTTGTCGTGCAATTGTCAACTAAACACTGGTCATTCATGGCATTGCAACACTACCTTCATCTTCATGCATGCAAAAACGTCCCAATCTATAGCCGGATTTACATGACAAAATCCTCCGGTGAAAGGAAAGAGAGTTTCCAAGAAATGGCGAGGCCTCCCGCAGAGCAATTCGCTCCGTTGGCGTCAAATTTTAGGCGGCGACTACTTGTTGGTATTGGTTCAGCTTCCTTAGTGGCGGTCGGTGCAAATTTTGGTGGAGTTACGAGTTTTCTACTTGGGTTATCACCGGAAACTGGTCGGAATCTTAAGCTTGATGTGCTTTATCCAATTGGAGGGTATAGCCGTTGTATTCAAACTAATGAAGGATTCGGTTAGTAAGTCACTTTTATTTCACATTATGAATTTAATTTCGTTTGTCTCTAGTTCCATCTGTTTGGTTGCAGAGAAAGCTGAAACAATTTTCTTTCCTTTTTTTTTTTAACTTTAATGCTCAGAATTCGTATATCCATCAAATTGGGTTGGAGATCAAACGCTACTGTATCGAGCAGTTGAGAAGAAAGAATTTGAGAGGTCACTCGATCTACCTCCTTTAAATAATAATGTCAAATTAAGTGATCGGCGGCGCAACAATGTAAATGAACCAGTTGTTGCGTTTGGCCCGCCTGGTTCAAGTGGCGAGCTCAATGTTAGCGTCATTGTCTCACCAGTTCCTCTTGATTTCTCGTGAGTTTTTTCTTCTGTTGTTTTTAATTTCAACTCTTAACAATATTTAAAACTAATTTTAAAGCTATTTATATACTGTAGGATCGAAGCCTTTGGCGGACCAAAGGAAGTGGGTGAAGCATTGGTGAAGACGATCACGGCATCCCGTCGACGGTCAGACCTAGAAGGAACTTTGATAAAATCAAGCTTGAGAGAGAATCCTTCAAAGAATGTCAATTACTTTGAGCTGGAATTTAGAGTTGAAAGCCCCTTGTTTCAGAGGCATAATGTAGCTGTCTGCTGTGCTCGTGGCGGCAGGTTATATACCTTAAATGCTCAAGCACCGGAATCTGCATGGCAAAATATCGAACCGGACTTTCGCAGAATTGCAGAATCATTCAGTCTAGTGTCTTGATATAACATTTAGTATGAAATAATAACAGAAACACTCACATCGCACAGGCTATCTAGTTTTAAACGATTTGATGTTTCTGGACAGCTAGTTCCGAGAAGTTTCCGGTTTATAGCAGTAAAAGCAATATGATATCCAGGCATATGCTGAACTATTCTCTTTCATTTATCTCCAATGACATTACAATTGCCACAATGACTGAAAAACAAGGTAAACAATCAATACAGCTAGAAATCCAGAGCAACTAACATTACATGATATTTTACATATAAAATACATTTATACATTTAAATTTAACCAAGCACCATATACTACTCCTAAAAATCAATTTCCTATATCTAAATTACAATTACTGTACACTAATTCAAGCACAACTTATCTCTCTTTGCTTAGAAACCTTCTCCAAGTTGTCAGAAACTGCTGCTGTTAGATTAGGATCCTCGAATCCAATCTCTGCACCAAGTCTGCAAGAGAAACAGATGTATTTTAGTATTCCTGCAAAAGGTGCATAGGACAGATAAAAGGGATGACATAGGTATAACAAGAAAAAGAGGAGAATCAACAACACGAAGTAAACCCCATTAGCATAACCTCCGAGCCCTAGACATCAGGCTGATGGATCAATGAAAATATACCATTTCATTTCTCTTTCTTAGCTAGAAGGATCAAGAATATCGGAGCTCCAACATACTGACTTAACAAACACTAGGCAAATTTTAGGTCTGATTTGCTTACTTAGGATCAAGCACCAATTTCTGCACTTCCTTAATGGCTGAACTAGCAGCATATAATGATATCTTTCCAACCTGTGACCAGATCCAGTAGAAGATTAAGAAAATCTATTGAGATAAACTGGACAAGAAATAAACAATTGGAAGAAAAGTCACAAATGCAAACAATTTAAAAAATTTCAAGAAAAAGGAAACATTTAATACTTTTAAGGAAAATTCGCTTTGTCTGACCTCCAAAACTTGAATTTTCGCTTCATGGTCATTTGGAAGACAGCGAATTTCCTCAGCTAATCTAGCAGCCTCCCCCACACTTTCAGGTGATAAGAAATCAAGACCCAGCTGAACCGTGGACTGCAAATTCATGCAAGAAAATACAATGAATAAAATAAATGCCAGAGTTTCAGTGGAATTATGAATTAAGCCAACAACCCAGACTCTTTCAAATTCCATCTACAAATTCAAGAAGGGGTTTACAGTGAATCACAACTAACAAAATCGGTTCTTTCTCTTTTAAAGGATTAAATCTTTTTAAGAAATTAAGTTTTTCATCGGAATATGAACCGAGGGATCCCTTAACTATTAGACTATTAGAATTAATAATTAATAAACCGAATCACACTTTTTTTTTTTTTCCCTTTTTCTCCCTCTCTTGTTCTCTTCTTCACATTCTGCTTTTTATGTCTTGAAAATGAAGCTTCTTGTCCAATGACAAACTTTTCACTTGCTGAGCAAGCTCTATCTAATAACAATACTTTTCCCCATTAACCAACACTGCCTGAGCTCTTTAATGAATTAATGCAAATAATTGTTCTACACCATAGTATACAAGAAATTACATCTCCCCAAAGAGAAAAACGTATGTTTGGTTTCCATTTTAAATGAGTGATCTAACAAGTAACAACAGACAACAAATAATAGACCATTCAATGCATGGAATAGTCAATTGTGGCCCATCCAGTTTGAAATGCTCAGATTTATATTTGATTTTTTTCATCATTCAAAAGTCAAGATATTTAGAATTACCTTGATTTAGGAAAAAACAAAGACATACAAAGTTATATTAATGTCCAATGATGGAGATAATCAGTGAAAATGTGTTACCTGAAGATTCCTCACTTGGAAAGGGCATCCAGCAGGGACAAAGACAGCTTGCCCCAAATGCTGCTCAAACGACCATGGCTCCACTCCTGAAAAAGACACCGTAATAGTTTCCATTTAGGAAATATATAATGGATCCATAATTCTGCATTATCAACAAAAATGTAAACATGATAAAATGCATCCATCATTCGACATTATCAACATAAAGAAACAGCAACAAATCAATAACATAACAAGATTCATGTTACTTGGAGAAGAATAAAGTAAACTCCTCACAGCAGCACTGCATGTTTAGAGAGTGTGAAAACAAGCAAAATGTAAAAAGTCCCTCTAGAAAGAAAATAATTAGCATCCAATACAGAGTTTCAACTAAACTTGGCTGAAAAAGACTATTAGCCAGGCAATTATACAAGTGAAGAAATAGTTTGTAAGACCTTAGCATCATACTGAGCTACATTTGCAGCCAGTGTAGAACATAAAGATCTCAGATAAAAGATGTGCTACACCAGTAAGATGGTCATATAACTAACTCCTCCAAAATAAGCCCAAACAATTTTTTTTTATAAAAAAAGAGAGAATTGCCAATGTTTCTCACCATATTCTTCCTTCAAATTTCTAATTTGATGGCAATTCAAGAAAACTGTTCCCTCACAAAGAGAATGTGTCACCTGGTATCCACATAAAAAGATTAATAGCATTCATTTTACAGAAGCCATCTGTGTTAGCCTAAAAACAAAGTAGACTTGTGAGACTAAGTGGATAAACTTACAAAGTGGTTTCCAATATTTTCAGACTTCCCAAAGTCCTTGCAGTACTTTTGCAAATAAAGAATTAGTTTTGAAACATCCTGCCGGCGGAATATGTCCCAGTGAACTCCTGGATGAGTCTCTGCAGAGATATATCCACCATCTTTCTTTAATTTTTTATCCTGAATTGTGTCAGTTTCAACCCCTAGATCATCAATTCTCTCAATTGCTTC
>NC_143152.1:31777217-31798093 GCF_041381405.1 Jatropha curcas | reverse complement strand
GATCAAATAATAATTTCGTTTCAGACTTCATATATCATAACACAACATTAAATGATCAGCAATTATATGGAGCAATATGTGTATGCACTTGGATGCTTATTTACAGTCACATTTACTTGGATGGAAATGAAAAATACTTACCAGTAAATTCACAAGTTGATTTTGCTAAGACAACGCCAACATTTGGACGCACACAATATTTCTTTGGTGAAGTAGTCTTAACCTGTAAATGTCATGTCCAAATCATTCAGTTATCTGGCACTACAAATCTTAATATTTGGACTCACCAAAAAGATGAAATCAATCAAACTGCAATTCAAACCTTGAAAGCAACATTGTTGTGGCTGTTATTAGTAAGTCGTACCACACAGGAGCTCTGCTTCTTCAATTCAACTACAGAAACAAGTATCATGACTATTAAATCCAAAAAACCAATTGAACTGAACATTTACAGAAACTAAAAGTATCCAGTATTTGTCTCAATAACTACTCTTGGCAAAATAACTGTGGGAAAAGACACGAGCTTTTCATTGATTTCAGTACTCTAAACAGTGAAACAGATAAAAGGCAACGAGCCTTCATAACTATCACAGACTAACCCACTTTTTTTCCTTCTCTTTTCGTCTTCTAAAAAGAAAACAGCAGCAAGGAAGACAAAAATGTTTTTTTTTTCACAATTCTTTCTGTTCTCTTTTCCAGCTCTTATCTTTAATCGGAGAGCATCAAATTATCTTTAATAGCAACACCAACAAAAAAAGTTACCAAAAGCTAAATCAATGAGCAACAATAAGGAAATGATTTAATATGGGTCCAAACTCACAAATAAATTTTAGTTCCCTGGGCTGGACTTCCAAAAGTTGCGTACTCATGACTCTTTTTTCCCACTGTTCAGAACCAATCTTCTCCGGCATCTAAAGCAAGCTTTCTCTGCATAATAAAAAAAAAAGGTCCAAAATGAGACCCACACGTCAAAACCCCACCAATCAGCTACCCCATAATTCATATACAAATGCATGAATATAATATTGAAATCCAGTTCCTGAATTATTTAACTTGATCAAAATCTGAATCAATATTCGATAAGAATGCCATCATCATTGCATGATCATCCCAGTTTTGATCAAATACAGACAAAGTCAATGATTCTACAAGTGTTCCAAAATACCAATTTTTAACCCAGAAAGAACAATCCAATAACTGCGAGAAATCGAATTGAAACTCACTCTTTCGGAAAAGTTTAAAAAAAAAAAAATCCAGATCGGAATCGGTATACTCGCAAACAACACAAACATAAAAAGAACAAATAGCCGAGCTTAAGAAAGCTTGAATCAATGCTAAAAAGAACAAGGACTTGTATGCTATATCCAATTCGAATTACTCTCGACTCAAATCGAACATTACATGACATTAATCAGTCATCCTCTACGTAAAAAACTTAAACCATAATCAATCTAAAACCGAAACTTGAAAAGTCAAAGCCAGTCAACGTTACAACCGTTAGAAGTACACGAACATTAAAATTGGATTTTGATCACAAGAAGCTCGAAGCAACAAATTCAGCTCAAATGTCAAGCAATTATTGAGAGGAAACAACCAAAACCAAAGCAAATCAAGACAATAAAACGACGACGTTAGATTCGTTTCAAACTCTCCTCCGCCCGAATATTTCAAACAGACTTTACACTAACTCTAATGCTGACTACTTGATTTCCCAAAAAACAAACAAAAAAAAAAAGTACTAAAAAACAAGAAAGCAAAGCAAGCACTAGCAAAAACGACGACGTTTTGTATCTTTACATCGCTGTAGTCGAATCATCCAGAAACAAGTATGCGAGCGAGACGGACAGAGAGAGAGAGAGAGAGAGAGAGAGAGAGAGAGAGAGAGAGCGCTTACTGGAATCTGACGAGGACGGTAGAGATAGAAAGAGAGAGGGCTGAATTTAAGGATAGAGAATATAGAATTGCGTGAAGGTTCCGTTTTTGAAAAGTGACGTTTCGTTATCGATTCTGGTTGTGATTGAAATCGAAAAATTCCAAGCACAAGTGGCGGTCTCAGGTATGAGCATGAGCAATGCTTTAAAACCGAAAGAGGGACATTTTCACTTGACAATGTTTGGTGACCCAAAACGGTACGAAAGTGTTTGATGCAGAGACTAAGAGAGAAAAGGGAAGTGAAAGCTACGTTTGTAGTTTTTGTGTGTGTGTGTGTGTGTGTGAGAGAGAGAGAGAGAGAGCAGTGAAGGGTTGGTGAGAGTGAGAGGTGAGTCCGCTGACTAGGCGGTTGTACCGGCCGTTAACCGATCTGGTTGCTTTGACGCCAATAATGGCGATATCCACTCGTGGGGGAGCGAGTTACGTGCTACAGATTTAATTATTTATATGTCAGGCGAGTCTAAAATCAGCATATTGTTAATTGTATTTTCTTATTATGTTAATTGAATAAGATTTCCATTTTAATTGTTCTTACCAAAAAGAGATTATTTAGAAAAGGAAGGTTGTTGTACGAATATCTATATGCTCACTTAATTATAATTTTAAAAAATATAATTAAATTTATTTTTTCTTAATGTATCCTTCGCTTTTTTAATTTAAAAATATGAAAATTTCATGTTTTAAATAAATTGTATATTTCAAGATTAATAACAATAATATATTTGTTGATAAAGATATACATTATATAGGGACGAAATAAAAATAATAATTGAGCGAAACATATCAATTTAAAAAAAAAAAAAAAAAAAAAAAAATTGCAGTTGCCCATGCTGCCTCTTCCAGGTTGGTGCAAGGGGTGACCGTTTGGTTTGATCAGTTCTGAGAGGGATTGTCTGTGGTCCTGACTCGGGAGACTTCCCTGAGGAGCTAGCTGTGTTAGGGCACTGCGAGAAGAGCTCTGATGCCATGGGTGAAAAAGAATAAATGAATTTTAGCCACATCTTTTGAGGGAATGGCCATATATATATATTTTTAAGTCGATTATAATAATTGACTGCTTTTGCATCTCCATGCATCACACCACACGTCAGCTTTTCAGTTTTCAATGGAGGTATGTCCCACTTGATTCAGTTATTCATAAACAATCTTTTAATTTGTCTTAATAAATTTATAATCATTCTCTTTTAGGATTAAAAAATTTATGATCCTATTTTTGAAAAAAAAAAAATTTAATAAGGAGTAAATCTTCCACCAAGAATCATCTTTTGAGGTTGGATTTAGTACACATATATTCACAAGAGAGGCATGATTGCTATCTTTGTCAACCCTCGCCATTAACAAACTTTTATATGTTTAAAATGTCTTTTAATGTATCACATTCACATGTCATTGTTAATTCTTAAGTAATAATTTTAGTTCTTGGAGAGAGTTTAGTTCTCGAGTCCTTTTCATCTAATCTAACATATATATATATATTTAGATATTCAATATTGCAATGCTTCCATGACAAGATTTGATAGAAAACATTTTTAGTTTTAAAAGAATGGCAAAACAAGTCAACTTTCTAAAAAAAAAAAAAATACTATTTTATTGAAATTTTAATTTGAAACATATAATGGTTGAAGTAGAATATAATCTTGGGACTAAACTTAATCTTGCTAAGCGCTACCAGTGATATCATAATGCTTAACGGATATAAGTCATTTTCATTCAAATTATTCTCGTCAATTGTGATATATAATAAAAATTTGTGAATGTGACATGGTTGAATGTCTATTTACAGACGTTGAATCAATCTATCTCTAATACATTAGTTTTGAATCCTCCTCCGTTCTTTTTTTTTTTTTTTTGTTTTCTTTGAGCCCATCATTTAATATGCTTACATCGTCTAAAAAAGACATAAGAAGTATGGTAGACAATATCCATTTATTTTTTTGAAAGTCAAATTGACATATTAAATAGATATTAGTTTTCAAAAGTATTTTTTTAAAAAAATTTACATGTGATAATTAAATAACCGTGAATATTTGTTACTTTCTTCTTAATCCACGTATTATCATTTTCTCAATAACATGAAGTTTTCTTCTAAACAATAATAAATATAGTCGGTTAACAAAGTCCAAACACAGATTAACTATTTGAAATTAGCATCATGAAAATGAAATATAACCAACTAATTAGTTGACAACTTGAAAGAAAGAAGCACATCAAGAAATAAAGAACTGGGCCAACTATGTCAATAATTTTCTTTTTCCTTTATAGAAATAAAAACTGAAAACTACTTTTGAAAAGCCTCCTCCCCTTCAACTGCCAGTCACATAATTTGGACCACCACTACCACCAGCCGCCACTACAGTTGATGGTGGTGGTGGTGGTGGTTGCTGGTTAGGCAAATTGTTCATCCCTGAAATTGCAGGCTTTTAATTTGTACAATTTGATTAAGAAACCATACAATTTGTACAGTTGATGGTGGTGGATTTTCAGGCCCAAACAAGTGGTGGAAAATGGTAAGGCTTTTTGCTTCACCAAGTAACTTCCAACCATATATGTCTACGTGGGTCGTCAGTTAATTATGAAGCCTACTAGACAATGGCAGCCCAACTACCTACCTGCAATATCAAGCGTTAATGATGAAAAAAACAAAGGAAAATCTTAAACTTTTTTATTTTATAATTTTACTGTAATTGGAATGCTTAATTTCATTTTGAAAAATAATATTATTTTATTTTTATTATAAAATAAAAAATATATAAAAATTAAACTTTAGATAAGTTTAAGATTGTCATAGTCTTAACCTGGTCAGTATTGTCCGCTTTAGGCTTTGCAACCCTCACGGATTTGTCCCTCAGGCAGGCTTTGCAACCCGCCCAAAAGCGCGCTAACCAAGTTAGAAACTACCCCTCTTATGTATAGATCGTTTACCCCGTCCTTAACCGATGTGGGATTTGCCTAAGGTGTGCTGGCCTTGCCACATACACCCCCCTTGGGGACTCAGCGTCCTCGCTGAGGTTTGCCCCACCACTGGCCAGAGGGCACAGTGCCAAAGGATGAAGGGAAAACAAAAGGGAGGATTATAGTGCAATTTGCATTTAAAGGACATGGAAGGAATTTTTAATAAAGTTTATTATATAATTTTATTGAAGAAGAGGAAAGAACCACGACACTTCACTCATTGTTGCAGGCCAAACCGTTCAAGAAGAGAGGAGGAGGATTTTGAGTCAAAACCAAGCAAAAAGAAGGTGAAAATCAAAGAATTTTCAAGTATTTCTTAAGAAAATGTTAGTTATTTTCACTTCCTCCTTCATTTCTATGGATTACTTTTTGAATTCCATGAACTTTGAAGTGAGGTGCTTGTTTGTGTAATCTGATTTGGTGAAGATGAAGTGATGAGAAGTGAGTTTAAGGTGATTTAAGATGATTGAAAGTAGTTATATATGAATTCAAAGTCTAAGTTGCATAAGTCACCAAGGTGGATGATTTTGAGTTTGTTCTTGATATGCCATGAAATAGGGATTCTGATATTCTTATATTATGATGTTATGTAAGTAATAGAAGAGTTGGATTGCATGAATTTGTGCTGAAAGTGAGGTGAGAATGCTTAAACATATATAAATTATTGTTGGACATGTT
Source organism: Jatropha curcas (assembly GCF_041381405.1). Lineage (NCBI taxonomy): Eukaryota > Viridiplantae > Streptophyta > Magnoliopsida > Malpighiales > Euphorbiaceae > Jatropha > Jatropha curcas. The sequence continues at coordinate 31,792,531 of NC_143152.1, read as the reverse complement.
ACAGTTGGGCTGCCTGAAATTCAGCTTCTGTAATTGACCTATTTGACTAAGCAAATGAACTCCAAAATTTATGAAATTTGATATGGAGATAGACTGAGATGTTGGGTAGGTCGTGTTAAAATTTAAAGGCCATTAGATAAAAGGAAATGGAGTTATAAGTAAATCAATGCAGGCTGCTCAGCATGAGAAAAACTGAACTTCAGATTCTATAATTATGTCATTTAAAAATGAAAATGAGCTTTAAAAATTATGAAATTTTCCAGAACCGTACCCTAAGATGTTGGGAACATGCTGTCAAAATTTCAGGGCAATTGAATATGGGGAATTCAAGATATAGTCAACGCAATACCAGCTACTCAAATGCTGAAATTCTGCATGTCATAAACCTTGAACGAATTTAGCATGCTATTCACTTCTATTGTTTTCATTGTTAGTATTCTGTGTCTAGGATGTGGTTAAGTGTTGGATATGAAGTGTTTCATGCTTAAAATCAGATCATATAACACTTGGACAAGTATAGTGAAAATAAAAGAAAAAGCATGAGACTACATTCTAATGCTTAATTTACATTCTTATAGAAGTGCATGTGTGTACATTGTGTAGTATGATCTTAATGTGAGTATTAATATCATGCTACATCTGCTGAGAGAAAGGGAGTTGAGGAGAGGGTAATTACTAGAGGAAAAGGGCTAGGGGAGCCATCTAGTTCCGATTAGTGTATATTATTCCTTTCCTACTTTTATTTAAACAAAATGAAATTGATTTTGCAAAATATTTTCAATGGATTTGCTTTATGAATTATAATTATATTCATAAGTTTTTAAAGAGGAAAAAGATTATTTTGAAAGCATACGACCGAATGATATTTGTAAATGAATTTTATGATTCTTATACTGTGAAAGAGGTGGACGTTGGCCAATTGATATCTGTAGTATGAGGGGTGGCCGTGATTGAATGTTTTTAGCAGTGGTTGTGAAATGAAATATTGTCCATTGTGATTTTGATATTAGTACATAAATGGAATGGTTTAAAAGTCTTACAGCTGATATAGATATGGTTATTACCCCGAATATCATTTCATTTGTTGAAGTTGATATTACGATCGATTGAACATGGATATCATCACTAGATGATATATGATTGATATGAAATTCTCCCTCCATGTTGAGGTTGTAGATTGCTCCCTCTTCTGTTGAAATCATATCACAGATTGAGGTTGTAGATAGCAGGTCTAGATGTGCACATTAGACATTGATGACCCTCAGAATTGACTCTATAAAAGCTGTAAAGACCATATTATGAATTGATGATTTAAATGGTATTGATTTATTTTGTTTCTTATTTTCTTTACCATGGTAGATTTATGAATTGTCATTCCTTATTATTTTTATTAGTACACCACTAAGCCATATACTTAGCGATAGTTGCTTTTGTACTATCGCAGGTAAAGAAAAGGAAAAAGAACCAAGAGAGGATCATTTTTATTTGATGTAGATAGTATGCTACTGATGTAGCTATTGTATATTTGACTTCTTTTGGAATATGTATGATGTATTAAACATTAACAGATCATCTATGTATATTTGAGCAGATTCATGTAAATTATGATTGTATGAATTTGAAAATTTATAGTCTATTAAAGTAATTAATTTCTATTATGTATTTAAGATTTGAACAGAACTCCAATATGTAATTAAATCATCCATGGACTTATGGGTTATGGAACCATTTTATGTTTTTAATAATATATTTAAGAAATTATATTGAGATTACTAGTTAGTAAATTATAGACATTTCTTTATAACAGGTGAACGAACCAAAATAAGTTATACATTTAATAACTAAAGTATTGCTACAAGATATAAAAAAAAAAAAAAAATGAAGGAAATAAAAAGGTTTAAGTCCCTTGTAGTATACTTAGTAAGCATTTATAAGAATTAAGTGTTTATTAATTATATTACGGGCGACATGCCATGTCTTACAGTAGGGTAAGGTGTGACAAAGATATAGAATTTTCATATTATAAATGGTAAAATTTGATTTATCTATGTTGAATGTTATAAAATTAATGTAATATAACTATTTTTACTTACACTAAATTTGAAATTTTCGCAAATTTCATAAAATTGGGAAACTAATTTGCATCAAACATAGCCATAAAAACATTTCTTTTTCAAAGTTTGGTTTGATCGATAAAGAATAAAACCCAAGAAAAAATAAAAATAAAAAAAATAAAAAAAAACCATTAGTCATATGGGTCTGGCTGCTACAAAATATTCGGGCCCTAAATTATCCAATTCTTAACGGGCTTAAATTATATATTCTAAGGTCCAATCTACAGCCTTATGCGGGTCGTTTTGCTTTTTAAGAATGCCTTGTGTTGGGAGTTCGAACAACTTGAGTTGGATTGGATCTAATCTAACCCGTTGGTATATATAAATAAATTTAATAAAATTTTATGAAATTCAAAATTTTTATTTTACTTTTTTTTTTTTATGCATTAAGAGGTTGAACGGATATGAAAATATTTACTGTTACGTAGCAGAAGATAGTCCTCTTATTTACTTGTTAAATTGGAGTAAATTTTTATAGTTGAGAGGTCTTGAATTTTACTTTTATTAGTTTAATTTTATGGAAATAAATAAATTAAATAACAAAAATTAAAATTTTAAATAAAAATATTCATTTGTCGAACACAAATGTAGGAGTCCTAAATATTTTCCTCGTAACTATCGAACACCAATTGTCGCATTAATGAAACTCTGGGCAACGGGCATAGGCATAGGCATGGGCGCCGGCTGCTCCCTCCCAATCCCATCTGTCAAGCTCAGCACATGGCATTACAACTTTATAGTTCTTAAGTTAAGCAACTTTAAATTTAGGTAGTGTTTGACCAAATGAAAAATTAGGTATAAATTTTAAAGGTTCAATAGTATAAATATTGAATTATATAAAAAAATTTATTGAAATTATTTTAAATTACTAAAATTATTGAAAATCTAACAAGTTTATGATATCTAATGTCTATTTAAGTTAAGACATTGTATTTATAATTTTCAGTAAATTTTAGTTTAATTGCAAATTTTAATTAATATCAGACAATTTAAAATTAATAATTGTGGAATTTTTAATTTCAAAAAATTAATTTGTATTGTCAATTTCTATATTAATTATTATTAATTTATAAATAAAAATTTAATAAATATATTTTTAAACGAAATAATTATGTAACTCACCTTATTTTATAGACAAAAGTATTCTTTTGGATCCTTGAAATTGTATATCATACAACACTATAGTATATAAACAATAAATAGCTAAATCAATTGAAATAAACTGCAATTTTAAGCAAAATTTACCTTTAAATTAGAGATTTGAATCAAAAGTAGTCAATCATTTAGAGGTATGCAAATCATATTGAAAACTGAATTTATTGGAGTATATGAGGATCTGTGTTGATCATCGTATGGTTGTCAAGTAGGAGAGTGTTGGAGTATATGGGGATCCGTGTTGAACCATTGTATACTTGTCAAGGATTAGGAGTGTTGGAGTATATGGGTAATCGCATATCGAATAAATACAATTAATTAAAAAAGTATATAATCTAAAGATTGAACCAACTAATATTATTTTTTAAATTCAATATTAAATATATAATTAAATTTGATTCGATTAATTTATTTCGTAGAGTCCAGATTCTCAACAGAATTAATACATTTCAATTCGGCAGCCCCTCAAAGAAGAGTTTGGTTGGTGAATTGGAACCCAAGATATTATTTGGCTGTGCAGTTCGGTTTTAAATAGACAAGTTCAGTTCGGTTTAGACACTTCGATTTGAATCTAACGATCCACGGCTTGTCGGTATACAAATAAAAAGAAAGAAAGAAAGAAAAAAAAAAGTAATTTGTAAAACAGTGTCTTTTGCTAAAAACCTTTTTGCCTTGCATCTTATTTTGTTTTTTATTAATAGCCAAACACTCTTGCGTCGAGTAGAAAGACGCCTTTGCCCTTGCCATTGTCAATACCAAAAACAGGCCACCTATAAATTCAGCAACACGCTCTGCATTTTACTCACCTCGTTTTCGCCGTCTTCTTCTCTTATTGAACTCTCGCTACTCTCTTTCTCGACGATCAACTCCATCTCTCTTTCAATGGCAGCCGCTGCCGGTTCATCAATCTCCATGCAGTCTCGTCCTAGACTGGTATGTTTTATGCTTACTATTTTATTTTTGAGCTTATAGTTTCTTTAATCTGCCTTTTTGTTTTACCGATTCCGTGACAGATCTATTAATGCTTCTGTTTTGACCTCTGATTTATTATATTGTTCGTCTATTTCTAGTTCTTCTTCTACTTTGAAGGTTGCAATTTGCTTGTAGTAATTAATTTAAGCACTGTTTAAGATTGAATGGATCTGAGAAATTTGTGATCTTGCATGAGCCTAGATTTGTTTGGCGAACGGGCTAAAAGCTTGGTAAACTTGTTAGGCAAATTTATAATCGAGTAATATTAATTTAATTTCAAAGTTTGAATCTTTAATTTATTTATAATGAAATTATGGATAACAGAAGGATTTCAGTTGAAGAAATGTCATGATCTTTATATTGGCTTGATAGAAACTTATTATAATTGCTTTTTACAAGCTTACGCCTTAAACGAAAATCCTTTGTGCCCCCATGCTCCTGACTTGCATGCAAGGGGAGATTTAGGTTTCAAAATGTTTATCGTTTTCTTTTTTTCTCATTTTATGATCTACCTCTTGTCATTGGTTTTGGGCTAATGTCAAATTCCGTGTCTTTCTATGTGTTGAACAGGCTGCAACCAGAATCTCTAGCCTCAAATCTTTTTCGTTTCCAAGCCAGAGAAGTTTCCTGTCTTTCAGAGTGCAGCCAGTTCCAGCATCTCGCCTTCGGATTTCTTGTGCTGTATGTTTCTTCTTTCTATGACTTCTGTTTCACAGTTTTGGCTTGGCACTTTTGTCGTCTTCTCGGTTAATGAATAAGGTTTTGTGTTTTTGCAAAAAGCTTATCTTTGCTCCACAGATCGTTGTCATTGTTGAATTTATATTTGTTATTTGGAATTCTAGTATTTAGCTATTGCCAATATGTTCAAGAACTAGCAATGCAGCTTTCAGTTTGCATTTTTGATTAAGGATTTTTTTTCCTGTTGAATTCGGAGTGTAAAGCTATACAAATGTGTTAAAAGTGCAAATATTTCAATTCACTTCTATTCCCTTGAATTCAGAAAGTGATGTATGTTTTAAATGATTTTGATCAGGCCAAACCAGAAACAGTAGAAAAGGTGTGTCAAATAGTGAAGAAGCAGCTGGCATTAGCCCCAGAAGCTGTTGTTACCGGCGAGTCAAAATTTACAACACTAGGAGCAGATTCTCTTGATACAGTATGTAGCATTCATTTTTTTTTAATATTTCATGCCGTTTTACTCTGGCTGATTATGGTTGATGGACTGCCTGCTACTAATCGATTTAATTATTATTAACATCCTAAGAATTTCTCAAGTTCTATAGAAATAAGTCATAATTAAGTAGGACTTGAGCCATTCACATTAGCAGTGTGTAGTTAAGTGTTAAGGTGGACTCTTCTTTAATTGGAAGGATCTTTCATGCCTTGCTATTTTTGGTTCCATATATCTCTTCCATTGACAGAAATTTACTTTAGCAGAAATATAAGCTGCCGTTTCTGACTTGTTGGGATGTTATTTTCAGGTTGAGATTGTGATGGGACTGGAGGAGGAATTCGATATCAGTGTGGAAGAGGAGAGTGCCCAGAGCATCACAACCGTTCAGGAAGCTGCTGATCTTATTGAAAAACTTGTTGAGAAGAAGGACGCTTAGAAGATCAGTCTAGGAAATCCTTCAATTCCTTTCCCCCTGGCGCCCCCCCCCCCCCCCCTCAACATAATTGCAGTTATGCTTTGTGTTAGCCCGCCATATGATTGTGCCAGGCAATCTTGTTGTGAACTATGTTTTTGTTGATTTCATCTAGAAAAACACTCTAAAATTTCCTAATTTATGCAATTATGACGTGTATTTTCTTTTTCTCTGTGAATGGGTTCTTTTTATGCTAACGTTGGTAAGGAGCCATTTATGTAACCCCACCCCAGAGGCCCGCGTGATCTTTGTCTATTTATTTTCACCTTCTGTCCAAATCAATGACCCATCTATGCGGTGCACTTAAAATCTCAACAAAACTAACTGATGTAAAAAAAACCTTCGACAGCAGCACATTAATAAAGCCACACGTAATTCGGTCATCTTTCCCACCTCCCTCAAAAAAGTTATTTTTTAAAGCACAAGATGAGTTAAAGCAAGTCACAGAGACAGCTCAACTTGCCAAAGCATTGCCCACATGATTAATCAGTAGTTGTGACAAAATATACCAAATTATGCAGTCTACATAAAGGGTTTGCTCGGTTGACACTGCAAATGATATGGGAATTTAATTAGATGTTTAGATGTTATAGAACGATATACTAGTTCTTGTGTTACCCAAATTGGTCCACTAAACATTTTTCAGGATTCACTTATTCTGTATCATACAGAAAAGATTGAATACAGGCTTAACTAGCAGTCCCAATTGGTGCTCGACAAACCATCCCATTTACTACAGCTAAGTTCTCCATACAACTGCAGGTACCAATTCATACGGGCATTGAACGGGTATCCTTTTAAGTGCAGCAATTTTTTTTTTTGGCCAACTGAAAGTGCATGCACTTCTATGTACACACCATTGAGCAGATTCAGAAACTCTCACTGCATCACTCCCAGTCAGCATCAAAGAAACCAGCATCTTTCATCTCTGAATAGTATACATTCTCTAGATGCAAATCTTCCTCCTACAGTCATAACAAATGCAACCGCTAATCAAGAACCTGACTAGTATGTAAGAATTATTACGGTATATGATATATTAGCAGCAGATGGAAATGGTAAAATAAAGTTTGGAGGAATCAAAGAAACAGATCAGGTGATGATAATAACCTGAAAAAAGTCTGCTAAAAATGTTATGTACAGCAGAGGCAAGTAAAAGGCATGGTAGCAAACAATTGTGGTGCCGTACAACCTGCAAAAGAAGATTAAGAAGAAAAAATAAGAAAATATTCTACATGGTTCCTGAGTATTTTAAATGCAATTTTGTGAGAATGTGATCCGAAATTACCAGAAACCAAAACCAGCACCATTCCCTGTAAGCCCACAGGCAAATAACTCTAGTGCATTCAAGGTGAACATGATCACAATGTACTTGTAGAATGCAGGCCTTGCTGCAAAATAAATGGGAGGAAAAGATCAAAGTCATAAAACAGCTGTTGAACTCATCAAACCCAATTGTGTCAAAGCATATGTATTTGACAAACTTACCAGGTAACCTTTCCCTCCACGTGGAATGATACATGAACAATATAAAGCCATAAACTGCAGTTAGCACTAGCCTGTGGACAACCCACAAGTTCCACTTCATATGATGTGACTGCTCATGGTCATCAATGAACAAGGGGATCCCAAGGCCAAACATATAGATTGCCTGCAAGAGAAGAGAGGTCATCATCACACCCAAAGTATGACCCAGGCATGCGTCATAACACTTAAAATATTGGAGCTTTCATTTTCCAATCATAAAAATTCCAAAAATAGTATGCAAAATATACAACACATAATGCTGTTAGTTCAACATGAAACAGGAAATTGTGTCTCTTCCCTATATGATATTAGTGCCCACTGTCAATATCAGAGAGAGCTGGTTAGAAGAATAGTTAAAAGGTTTTGATGAAAAAAACAAAAAGAACTACCTTGAGGAGTATGTCCAAACCAACAATGAGTGCTGAGACAGCAAAGGTTCGTGTTAGAGCTTCCAACCCGCTAGAATAATTTCCTTGTAGTAAAAAGGCGATCAAGCTTACTTCAAGAAACAACATTCCAGATGTTGTAAACAAAGATAAGATATTCCATGACAATTCTTTCCCAGAAGTGCACTCCCATGCCTGTACCATAGAAAAGATAATTTCACTTGATTGTAGGAAAAGGCCCAAGAAAGAGACGCAGCAAGAATAACCTCAAAAAACTAGCATAATTGACCTATGTGATACAAAGCATGGAAGACAATTTTCAATGAATATAAGAAGTGAAACTGTGTTGCTAACATTTAAAATTCAGCATCTCGTACGTGAAGCAAGCAAAATTTAGCATATAATAACCAGGAATAATAACTACCTTAGCAGATGTCAATTCGTAGTTTTTATCAACAAAGAAACTAACTAGGACAAAATTTCCAGTTCAAGAGTGAGACCGACGGAGTTTGGTGGAAGAGGGAATTCATGAGCAATAGCACCACAAAAAACCAAGATGACTGCAATTAGTGCCCTTCATTGGATAAGTTATGCCAAAAACAGAGACACATAACCTACTAGTTCCTTGGCACATATTTTAATCAGAGTAATCAAAATCAATTATCACAGCCATCAATGATATATGGCACACTGGAACATATTCTGTATTGAAAGGTTGGTGATCTACTATGATAGTTTCATATATAGTAGTAAATGCACTATTTTGTCCATCAACAGACCTGTCATGTGAGCCACTGACAGTAAACAACTTCTATGTTGCAAGCACAGTTCACTCAATAACACCAACATCCTTCCATCTATGTTATTATAACTTTGCACATCAAGCTTTGGCATTTTTCTATCAAAAAGACCAAGTATATGTAATGCACTCACTCCCACAGCATGTACAAAGGTCTACATTAAGAGGGAAAAGCTAAATGCCTACTGAATAGCTAAAACTAGCAGGGCCTCTTCTCTAACGCATCCGTTTAGATATTTATATACTATAAATGGTAACCTGTATTGAGAAAAAAATCAGAAAAACCGCTGTATAACAAGGAATTATTTCCATTCACCAGCAAGATTACTGGGCAATTATATTGTTGCTCCCAAAAGATCTACATGTAATAAGACCAAGATGAGTAGAGAGGACAACAATCCTGAAAATAGTAGTACCACCTCCGCGACCAAATTGTAAGCAACAACTATATTAATTTGGATTGTCTATGAAGAATCCAGAAGCAGTCTTTTTAAAGAATTCTTAGGGAATCACTCAATAACACAAAGACTCCAAAAAAAAAAAAAAAAAAAAAAAAACAATAAACCACAGAACTAGGAGACAAAGAACTTAACCGCTTATTTACAGCCAGAGTTGCAACACACATTCAAAATCTCCAACATCCAAACTAAAAGCTAAATCAATAACCAAACTTGTCGAAAGAAATAAATTAAGAAAAAACTAATAAAATTTGCAATATTCATTCAAGAAACTATTCGGGCTTCAAACTGAAAGTAAAAAACCTGAAAGCAACACCAAGCAAGATTGAGCAAGCTAACGAGCCAAAGACACCCATAATAAGCGATCATGATATACGATCTCCCATGGGACAACTTCGTTACGCTCTTTTTAGCCTGAAATGCCAAGTACAGTACAAAAGCAAGCGAAGCCAAAATCAGAGTCACATTGTGCAAGAACCCATGGCACTCAAAGAGCCAAATATACAATCCTGAGCCAAGAAAGCCCCCTTCTTTAAGGTTAGAATCAGGATTTTGTAATACAGGGATCGAAAATAATGGAGACCCTGCAGATTGTTGATGGAGATTTCGCATTGTCCGTGGGTTAAAGAAAGATATGAGAGGGGAAAACCCTAACCCTAGGCTTTTGAAATGTTGGTATTTTTGCGATCCTTGAGATGATCTGTAATGGTTGCTTTCTGGCAGGTCAAGTACAGAAGTAGATGCTTGATTGTTCGGTGATCGATCGGGGAACAGAGTTACCGGTTACAATCTTTTAGGATAAGACTTTAGAAGGGCTGTTTGTTTGACTGTCAAATTGAACATCTTGTAATCTTCTGGTGGTAGAATATAAATATAATCTCTTAATTAAATTTAAAAGTCATTTTTTTAGTATAATTAAATTTAAAAGTCATTAAAACTAAAAGTAAATATATGTATATTTCGTTGACCCACAAATTTATTTTATAAGCTTTTAATTTCATTCATTACAATAAATATAGTTTAATTAATCATAAATTAATTTTATTTCTAGCTCATCTTTCATATACTTTTCAATCATATTTTGCATGAGTTTTTTTTTTTTTCTTATAAGAAATATGATAAAGTGTATTTGCATTTAGTTTAGTGATTTTTTTTCGAAAATAAATTTAATTTAGTGATTAGATTTAAAGGTTAAAGAGCACAACACTAAATTCAATAACTTGTATGGTAAAAATAATTTCTTTTGTTGAGAATTATAAAAATAATTTCATAAAAAATTAAATTCTATACAATTTGTATTTTATTCTCAAATAAAATTTATATTTTAAAAATGCTATATACTTCCCTTTCTATTAATATAAATTGTGTTTTTTATATTTATTTTTTGTTCGCTTTTATTCTTATTTATGTTATACGTAGTAATTATAAATTTTTTAAAATATAATTTAATTAAATTAATGGACATTCTATTATAATTTTAAAGAATTAATTACTTATTAAACTTCTTATATTCGTAGACGGATTAAATGATATAAATGCAATTATTATTTTCATAGTATGATAGTGTCTAATCTAGGTGAAAACATTTGGCTACTCATTCTTGGGGCAAATTTGTAATTAGAACTGTTGTCAGTGTCAGATATCAGCAAAGAAGTCCTTTCCAAAAACTGACCGTTAAAACCTCCACTTTCTGGTTCATTTTCCCTCCTTTTTGCCTTGACAATCGGATCATATCGTTCCACTCGCTAAAATTGATCCATTTCATTTCCATTCATGCCCCAAATCCAAAGGAAAAAAAAAATCATAAAATTTACTTGTTCCCGTTCTTGATTGATTTGAATTTTAGAATTGACTGGTTTTAATTGGTTGATTTCAATTGATGTTATGTCATATTAATATCAGGTTAATTAATTTAATTTTTGAATGGAGTTATTTTTTTTACATTTATATTCTGCGATTGAGTAAAAATCTGACCAAATTGCTTCATTTTTTTAGGTATGGATCGGAGAAATCCGGTGTACAGAAGGCAGAGGAGCTCAACGGAGTCACCAGGGACTCCGCCATCACCAATGATGTCTCCGGTGCACTCACGCCATGTCCGAGCAGGATCCACTGGAATGCCTAGCGCGAGGAAAGCACAGACAAAAGCTGCGGCGCAGAGGCTTGCACAGGTGATGTCAACTAAAACAGATGATGATGATGATGAAGACGATGAACTTTCTTTTGATTATAAAGCGACCGGCTTCGGCAGCATTGGCCTTGCTGGTGGAAGAAGAATGCCGCGCCAAAGTTCTCCAGTGGTAATGCTATTTTTTCTTCATCTTCTATGTGGATTTTGATCGGCTGTTTAACTATTATTTGGTGGCGGATCTTAGGTCTGATGGACATAAGATTTTACAATTTCCAGTATAAGACGTACATGTTCTGATATAGACTTGCTTGCATTATAAAGTGCAGACCAGACCTATAGTTAGTGCTGCAGCTGTGAAGAAACCGCAACTGCAAACACAATCAAAAACACAAACATCTTACGAGGACAAGGATGGCGATTATGGCTTAATGACTGGTCCGGCGACCATTGGACGTGCCGGTGGAAACTCCTTGAGATCTCGTTCTCCTATGGTGATTGACCTTTTAACTATTCTAAGCATGTAGCGATTATTGCATTTTTTTTTATATAGTGTTGCAGGTCACGTATAAGGTTAAGTAGACAAGTTATTATGTGATATGAAATTTCATTGATTTAAAGTTAATGACATTTGGTCACGTTTTATAGTTCCATGGACGGTAAAATTATTTGTTTCTGCTTGAAATTGTGTTAAATTGGTTCTTGTGGTGAAAATTGGAAAGTTCATTTAATGACTGGTTCAAGTTTGTGAAATATTTTATTGACCCTATGAGCTATATTTGCCATGTTGTCTCTATTAGACGGTTCGTACCAAACAAGAACAACCTATATCTGCACTTTCAACAACAGGCAGTCGACCGATACCGTTTGTTAGTTCTGGGGAACAACCATCTCCTCTGTCCACAAACAACTTTGAAGAGCCCATATCTGGTCGTCCGTTGGTGGTTGGTCGATCATCTACCAATTCCACAGAACAGCCTCTTTCTCTTCGTCCTTCACTGTCTGTTCGATCTTCTGTCAACTCCGTTGAACAGTCTCCATCAGCTCGTACTTTATCAGTTAACCGTCCAAGCATGAAGACAGCTACAATGCCCTCTAGTGTACCTATATCACTAAGGCCAGCCTCCCCTTTAATGTCGCCAAAGTGTTCAGTGAATAATCGGAGAGAGAAAAGGTACTTTGAGAATCCAAACCTGAATTTTCACTTCAAAAAATTGGGTAGATATCATTTTCTTCTTCTATGTGCTATACTGTACAATGGAGGAACTAAATCCAACTTCAACTCAACAATATGATGTTCATTCGCACAGGAGTGCATAGATAACGGATGTTGCTGACATTTTCACATAGAAAATTATTATTGTTATTCTATGGCCATAAATTAGCAGTCATTACCATTTTGTTTTATTGGTTGAAGTTTTAAGACCTTTGCTGTTGATTATAAGGCTACATGATGGCACAGCGGTTGGTTTTTTAGTCCTCCGAGCAGTTGGTATGCTATCCAAGTTGATTGCTGTACTCCTTTCAATTGATACAATTGTACATTCAACTTTCTATTGTAGGTTGTCAGTAGATTTTGGGAGTGCGAATGCAAGAGATGCTGGCAGCCATCAGTCAACTTCTGCTTTACAGGATGAGGTATGACTACTTTGCCAACTGATAAAAATATGGTTGGAGCGCCTAATAGTTGTTAGCATATTTTTTATCAGCCTTTGCTTCTTTCTGGAAATCACGTTCAACTTTTTTCAATTTCCTTGAGTAGCGTTATGATATTTATAAGATTTTCTGAATTTTGGTGCAGGTTGATATGCTACAGGAAGAAAATGATAGTTTAATTGAAAAGGTGGGATAACATTTCATCTTTTCTTATTTTTGTATAGCATTGTGATTATTCAACACAGGATCAGTTCATGAATTTTCCAATTTAAGAACATTATATATGTTACTTATGCACATCAATTTGGTTTTCCCGGCTAACAAATAATTTTCATTTGTGCAAGGTGCTGCAATAGCCCATATTCAATTTCTATCTTAAATATAAAATTGAGTACACTCTTACAACATATTCACTCAACAAAAAATGATGTCAATGGAATTGCACGAAAACGTAATAATAAATGGTTTAATATTGTTAGTGTTATCATATACTTCTTTTGGTTCTATATTGTGATATGTGCGCATTCAGCTTCGACTTGCAGAGGAGAGGTTTGAGGAAGCAGAGGCAAGAGCTAGGCTGCTTGAAAAGCAGGTACTTTTTTTAAAGTTAAACAAATATAAATAAATAAATAAATATATATATATATATATATATACACACACATACACATGTAGGCTTGTAGCTCCGAGTCACATTATCTTGGTTGTTCAAATAAGCTAAAACATGTCAGCTGCATGTTAGTACATTAAAATGATGCAAATTTATTATTAATGAAATCCATTTTTCTATCATTAACTAGTTTAATTTTCTAGTTATTTTCCAAGAGAAGGAAGACCCATTTATTTTCATTTCAGCAATAACTAAATACATTAGCAGATAAAAGAAAATGGCTTCATTGTACCCGTTCTAGTTCCTACACCAGTGCGTAGCTTTAAAGCTCAGGGTTTATACCATCATAGTTTATTCATTAATGCCTTATAAGTTCTCTCTTGTAATATGATTTCTTTCTATTCCATCTTAGTTTATATTCCAGCATCAACTTTGCTTTATTTGTTTCTTCTTTTCTTTTTCTTTTTCCACCCAGATTCTTGATTATTGAAATCCCAGTATTGACATTGAAGTGAGTATTTGTACATTCCACTCCAACTTCAATTTTGCTATTTTGTGTCTGATGACATGTTTTCCATTTAGGTTGCTACACTTGGAGAAGGTGTAACATTAGAAGCTCGCCTTTTAAGCAGGCAAGCCTCATAATTTAGATGCTTTCTATTACATTGTCATATTAGATATAAATAGCTAATTTATTTTATTTTTTTGAATCTTCAGAAAGGAGGCAGCTCTGCAGGAAAGGGAGGTTAGTACCACTAAGCGTTTTGCTCTCTTTTTCTATATGCATACCTGTGTATAGTATTAAGGAGTTGCTGCACATACATTATGTCATGTTTGAATGATATATATGTTTTACAAAGGGTGAGGTATATGCTGAGATTCCCTCAGCACATGTTTATAATTTTATATATGCATGTTCACATGCATCTGTTATTTGGAACATACAGAGGGGTATGCTATTACTCTATCACCGTTTTAATCAATTTATATTTGGAAACAAAAATTGGATGTCTGTGTAAATTTGGAACCATCACATTATTGAAAATCTAGCAGCTTTTGGTTCTTGGAGTATCTGATTGACTTCCAGGAGTTTGGTGATGGACATGCTTATACTGATTCTTAGATTGATGGCATTAAAGTGTTACTTTGTCTCTTATGGCTTGCTTCTTCTGTCTGGTCAAGTGCTTTTCTTGTATTGTAGAAGATTATGCTTCAAATTTCCTCCCAACAATTTTTTTTACATACCCAAAAAAAAGGATGAACACAATAGCTAATGGCATTCTCCTTTAGCTTGTTTGAGGTTTCTTATCACTTTATATGTAGTTATACATGAAATATGGAATATGGACATGACTTTTGTTCAGGCTGCTTTAAGAGTTGCAGAACAAGGTAGGAAACCTGTAGCAGTTACTGCTCTTAGGACTGAAGCTGAGGTACTTTTCTATCTTTCTCCTTTTAGTTCTTTTATTACTCTTTAATATGTCAAGATAAGGAGTGCCCCATTTAACTTGCACTGATTGTATTTCTGGATTACAATTTAGACTGCTAAGGATGAGGCAACATCTGCTTTGGAACTGCTTCATGAAGCTGAGTGTGAAGTTAAATCACTCAGGAATATGACACAGAGAATGGTTCTGACTCAAGAAGAGATGGTTTGTCTTCGATCTTAGCATTTTTTACTTATTATTTACTTAGTGTTTTCTTTTGGTATCCTTTATGTCATAATGATATGATTTGCAGTTTTCATCTTAGGAAGAAGTTGTTCTAAAGAGGTGTTGGCTTGCACGATATTGGAGCTTATGTGTTCAACATGGTTAGTCATTTTAATGCAAACATGAATTTTAATTGCTTTCTTTTTTCATT
>NC_143152.1:31751773-31777183 GCF_041381405.1 Jatropha curcas | reverse complement strand
AACCTATCAGCTTCCCATCACTAGGCCTCCTAACAATGGTGTTAACTGCACCTATAGACTGATAAGCGTATAAAGTTTATTACACTGAAATATACCAAGATAGGATTTGCAATTATAATCACATAACATGATGATAGATCAAGCTGATTATCAAGTTCACATATTTTAGAGGAAAATAAAATTAGCATGAAACTTTTAAGACAACCTTAGCAAGTGGATGAACTTCATCACAAAACTCAACAACAGCTTCCTTGTATGGAAATCCAACACTACAGACAAAAGAACAAAATGATCCATTAAGATAACTATAAGTAGAAAAACAGAATATGTAGCTACCAATATTGAAAATGCCAGAAAGAAGTTAATAATTAGTGTAACCAAGCAATGTATAGCAAACAAGAAAACAAACAAACATCATTTACCTCAGCTAGTACTAATCCTTTTTATGCATAATAAACACATATAAACCAAACAAAACTTGAACTTCTCAGATGATATTACCAAATAATTAATAAGAAGCATGTGTTCTCTTAACTTTGGAGCAGAAATAAGTTGCACAGTGCATACCTAAAACCGGCATAGTCAGGGCTAGAGTAGACACTAAAGAATTCCTTGAGATCATCAACAAACATGGGCACATATATTCCATTATAGTTTACATGTCTGAATGTAGGATTATGCAATATGGGGCCTTTGCTGTGGCCAACTGGTTTAGAAATTAGACCGAAAACTTTAGTATCTGAATTGATGCGCTCAACCTTATAGGCTTCTCTAAGGCTGTCTAAAGTAGGCAGACCAGGAATCAAATTTCCTTCTATGGAGCCATAGACTAAAGAACCACCAAATTTTGGGGACAATATTTGGCTTATGAGACCTCTTTCTCCTACAGAGTATGCAATTAATGGCACCTGCAGTTGTCAACAAAGTTTGAAATTATTTTTCACGCACAGAAATTTAAAGGCATTCCTGATATTTCAATGATATGAATCATTAGGTCCTTTATTATACAATCTCTTGGTAATACGTGCCACGCCTAGATAGTTATTTATGTTCTATCTGATCATTTATTATTTTCAATATGTATAAAAGGCATTACGGTTTATTACGATCCCATACCTGAGAATGTAAAAGCAAATAAAAAATTCTTTGCAGTTCTGTAATATTATTTGCATTTGAAACAAGTTTGATAATATCTGCTCCAGCAGCTTGCATGCTCCCAACCAGATGGCTAAGATTTTCTTTTGGAGGGGTTGCACCAGTGAGATAACATGATACAATAATTTTGCTATCAGTTTGATGTGTCTTTTTCAGTTCCCCTATCATATCAGAAGCCACCTGAATTATCAAAGCATACAAGTGAGGTAAAGTTTAGCATTCATAATTTCTTAAATGATTATGTTACGATGTGAAATGGATTCTTCAAAAAACATCTGAATGCAGGATCGAGAACTACCTTGAGTTCTAAATCAATATAATCAGCTCCCAGTTCATGAGCCAAACGAAGTACTTCCAACCTCGTGTGCTCATCTCCTTCAAAAAGACCACCTTCACATTTTGACCTGGAAAAATTGAAACTTTCTCTTCATGGACAATCACTTTCAACAAATTAAATGCATAAATGTCATATTATATATAGGAGTGTGAGGCTTCCATAGGAGTTTGCATATATGGAAAGGATAGGTAAATGTGCACATATATCCTTCTAAATTCATTATCTTGTTCTAAAATTTCTAATCACCATTGCTAGTAGAAAGACTAAAATTACTTCAAATTCCAATACAGAACGTAAACATTAACAAGTCATGGAGGAGAACTCCATCCCCATTGCACTCTTGATAAAAGCTTGGAGTGGGTTCCAGTTCCATTCCTCAATGTCGAATGTGAAAGCGACTGCACTATATTTAAATGAAAAAAAAAAAATCAATTATTAGACCAATTTGTTTCCCACAAGTAACTGGGTTGCGTACTGCATTGAAACCTTAGCATGGCCTTATCTTCTTTGTTAAGCTCAGATAAGGCATTTTTTTTACAGCCTTCCTTTTTTGTTTTCTTACTCGGAGGGAACAAAGCCACATTTATAACTTTTTGGCATATTTACTTTATACGAAATAGTAATACAAATTACATATTTCCTGGTAACAACAAAAGACTAAAGCATGGAAAAAAGTAAATACTAAAAGGTTACACGCAGAGAATAATTCCAATTGAAACTCTAGGAAACCTATAAATCCTAATCATAGAAAAGAAATTTAAATCACAAGCAAAAGTTCAATACTATACCGATACACAATAATCACTGGCAAGGGCTTCTTTCTGAGGATGGTTTCAAGGTCTTGGCCAGGCTGAAAGTTCTTGATGTAGTCCAACCTGACCTCAACAACATCAGCACCCTGTGACTTTGCACTGTACATGTCCCTAACCATTTGCTCAACAGATTGAGCCATTAGTGGAGCACAAACCATTGCAGAACTATTCAATAATCCAACGTGACCCATTAGGCCAAAAATCAATAGAGAAGATTAAAATGAGAATAAAAGCAACGTTGATTGAAAGCAAACAAATATCGTAAAAGACAGTTGATGAGTGGGTATTGATGGGACAAGAATTTAAGGACAGGCAAAATGAAAGAAAATATTTAAAAAAAAAAAAAAAACCCACCAACAACCCAGAATTAGGAGAGAATATGGCAAGCAAAGTTGTTGGATAGGAATTACACCTAGTTAATTCATTTTATAGCCAAAAACTCTCAGATAAGGTTTGAAGGGTTTGGTTTTGAAGAAAATAAAAAATTAAAATGCCAAGTTGAATCCATAAGCAGGCAAAACATAAACTATAAAAGGAAAAAAAAAAAAATGCTGGTGTGAACTATATTCACTGTAGCATTTTGTATTAAAAAGGGCTACAGAAAAAAGTAGGGCATCATAGCCAAGAGTTGGTGAGATCTCTTTCTCAGATTCAGGAGGGTACTGAAGCATATAAATAGAATAGACTTCCGTAAAAATAGGAGTCGTGTTTGAAAAAATAAAAAATAAGTCCAAGATTGCATTATTTGGAAGCTATTTTAACTAGTTAATGAATTTAGGCACCGTGTCAAGGAATTAAGATGGCTAGGCTTTGACTTCATTTGATTGGTGGGTGTGGTGGGTGAGACTGGAACAAGAAGATTGGGTCATGGCATGGCCTAATGATTATCCATGTAGAAGACAGATAAATTAAGCTTCAATCTTTATCATGATTCTCCATAAAAAAATAAATAAATAAAAGCTTTAATCTTTTTCAAACTTGGACTGCAACAGATTTCACCTTGTACAGGAGGAATTATTACCCTTCTTTCCTCCTCAACACATTAAAATTTTGGAAGCCAAAAAATAGAGGAAAAAGAATTATTCTCTTCCCCATCGTTAGACTCCAAGAAATACACAGAGCTGAACTGTTCATTAGGAAGAAAGAAAGAGAAGATGGAAAAAGGCAAATAGCTGTATACACCTAATGCTTGCTGTGTCTGTGAAAGTGTACATTTTGCTTTTGTCGTGGACTGGACTGTGAGATGGCAGAAGTAGCCAAGTTGCTAAAGAAGGACGACGACTATAGATTGTGACGAGGAAATATCTGTCGCTTGGATGAGGCGGCACGTCTTAGAATCTAGGCTTTGTCAAGTGGGCCACCCCAAAACCTACGTGGCTTTTCGTGTTTTCTTTTTTCTTTTTTGACAGAGTAATAGTGGGGCCAGTGCCTTTTACTGGTCTCACGTCATCCGTATTCTGTAACCAAGACATGAATATTATTATTTAAGACCAAGAAAATGACTTTAAGGTTGTTTGGTTGGTGGATATCAACATCTAAGATCTTTATCTTATCTACTTATTTACATTAAAAAGTATTTTAGCACAAATTTGATCTGACGGTCCATGATTTAACAAAACTCTGCTGCAGCCTGCACGCATTCTCGTGATGTGAATGCTAGTTATTCATTGTGGTGTAAAATAATGTTTATTATGTATCATATATTATTTTTTTTATTTTTCATTTTGACGTGTTATATATAAAAAAATATTTTCTACTTTTTTTAATGACTTTTAATAATTATTTATTTTTAAATATTTATAAATAAAAGATCACATAAAAATATTAAATTGGAAAAAAATAATCTTATCATTAGTTATTTTTATAAGATTAAAGGAGTCTAAACCATTCATGCTTTTTTATTTTGATTTTGTTTTTTCAAAACCAAAAGTTGGTTAATTGAAAATTAAACTGATAGAACAGATTAAAAACACTTCCTATGATTTCTTTTCTGTTTTGATAACTCTGTGCTCTCTTTTAAGACATCGAAAGGATTAGACTTTAATAATTCAATCTAAACTCAGACTTGTCTCATCTTGTTATAGCAATTCATTAATATATGAAATTACTTTTACCAAGAAAAGCAGGAATTTTTATATATATACCTTCGCTTTGATCAAGACTCCACTCTCTGAGGTCCAATGAACCAGATGATTGTCAAGACCCATTTGACCAATGGAGTTAATAGATTGATTGCACCTATGTGGAAAATCACACGCATCGCACGCACCAAAAAACAAGGCAAAAAACCTTGATCATTTACAGGCCAAACACAACGATCACCGGCAGTGATTGTCATTCATAAATCACATTAACAGGACATTCAAGAAGACCTGTGTTTATTGTGACCAGGATAGCCAAATGTGTTCTTGTGGTGAGAGGAATTAACATTTGGATTATAGCAGTTTGGGTGCGTGTTGTTTGTAGGATAGCTTGCCCTGTTGTAGTGTCCAGATGGTGCATTCATGTTAGGAAGATCTCTGGATGAAGCATAAATCCTAGGACGCTTATTTCCATTCTGATGTTGCGGTTGAGTTGTTGCAGAGACTGGGGAAAGCGGCTGCTGATCTAATTTAGATTTAGACCGGGAACAAGGTCTGAATTCGGCTTGAAATTTCTCCTTTTTATGCTTTTCCAGTAGAGAATCCGTTCTTCAAGGACTTCAGGTGAGAGGCCTTGAATGTTGTAATCTGCAATGCATTTCCACACAGCTTTCAATGCATTTAGCTCTCTGTCTATAGCCCTAATCTGCAAGTTCATTAAATCTTCAAATCAGTGATACTTGATGAAAAAAAACTGCCAAACTAAAGATCCACTATTACCTGCACTTTCGTAGAATTTCTATTTTCATTTTGTAGTTCCTTGGCAGAATTGCTCAAATGATCCTTTAAAATGGAAACTGGGGGGAACTTGTCGACCATATCTAACGCAAAGATATACTTAACTGCCACAATTCGTTGCTTCTTTTTAATAAGATTTTTAATAAAATCTGTCATGGGAAAGACATGTCAATACCATCAAATTACTTGAGAGGAGTCTCAAGAGGAACTGACAGTAATTTACAAAAAAGAAAAAAAGAAGACTTGCATGATGCTATAGGTAAAGGAAATTTCTGCAACAGGTTTTATATAGAATTGTCACAGTGTGGACGTGGATGAATGATATGCAAAAACAATACAGGATAGAGCAAGCACTCACTTGGGATCATCTCTGCCAAACCAAGGGCTTGAACTAATTCAGGGACCTTTTCATGCCAATCATCAGCATCCAGAAGAACAAGAAGCAGATCTGCCGTAAAAGTAGATGCCAAACTATAGGCAGCTAAAAAATGCAGGAAACATATGACCTCTAGAGGATCCATTCCATTCTTTCCAGTCTTTTTTCCCAATAAAGTGCAAATTCTTTTGCCTCTTCTCTTAACTCTGGATTAATCTGGGGAGAGACTTTCCTTAACTGTTCCAACAACAAAATACAAATTTTTCTTGAAATAACCAACTTCATATCCCTATTTCCCCTAAAGTCGAAAGGATGGGAAGTGTTCATTACATCTAAAACAAGCTTTCCTGGATCAAATGCAAGTTGAAGAGCAGCAGCAACTTTACTTGCTAAATCATGACTTTCATCCATGGTAAGTAACCGTCTCAAATCGTCCTTATTACTGTCAAAAGAAAAACATTTAGGCTTAGGTTGAGGATCCAGAGATGAAGAAGCCTCCTTTCTTTCAAATGGTGAATCACGTGGTGAGGATTTCTCAATCTGTACCGGGAAAGGAACAATGCAGGTTGCTGACCAGGTGAAACAACAAGTGTTCATTATCATTAGACAGGATGAATACAGAATATAAACCATATGGTACAGGCATAAAATAGCAAAGTTCCAAAGGCTAAAGTATCAAAATCTCCAAGTATCAGCCTAGTTAAATAAGAAAATGGGAATGCACATATACAATTTAACAAGGACGTGTAGAGTTTTTGTGTCAGAAATTCAATAAGGCCATGGCAATTGGCAAAAAAAAAAAAAGAAGAAATATTTTGTTAGTGCCTAAAATGTCAAGCAATTCCAGTATTTATTTTAGAGTACAGGGAATAGTAATCTGGATGCCTTCAGCTATAGCCTTTGTATGGCTGCTCTCATACTTGCGTCCACATGCTTGTGCTTGATAGCCCAGGATTTCCATTGTCGTCTAAATAACTGCTCCTACACTACTACTATAAACACAAAGCAAAATTAAGCATATGCTCCTAAATGTACTATGTCTCCCACAGAATTATTCAGATAACAACTCATATTAAGAATCAAGTTTCAGCCTATCAATCTTCAATGACTGGATAACACAAATATGGCATGACATACCTTGATCTGCACCGGAGGATGTGTTTAGATCATATTCTGACATAGCAATCCAAGAACTTTTAATTCCATTCTGCTGTTGTGATTGGGTCATAGGGGCAGGCAGAGAAGTTGAAGTGGTTGTTGGGAAGCAGGTAAGAGCAGGGATTTTGGTGGATGCAGATTTGGGGGCTCGAGCAGGGGCATCAACACCATGAACAATACGTGGCAAATTTTTCATCTTTCTCCAAGGTGGTCTTTGAATTTTACATGCTGAGGCTGCCAATTTCCCTTTCATATTTGAGTTTCCTTTCTTGAATTTAGCTGCCAATTTTGCTTTCTCATTTAATTTCCTTCCTCGAGACTAACAACCATCTGGTGAAGGCTCCCAAGTGAAGGTCCATACTCAATATTGTAGTTTCCAATGCATCTTAGTGCACATTTCACATCAGCTATTCTTTTCTCCCTGGCCTCAATCTGTTACAAATTTGTTATGAGTAAACAGGAAGGAAGCATTGGCATAACAAAGGAAAAAGGAGACATATATACCTGCCCTTCAAGTGATCTTTTTCCCTTTCTAATTCTTCTGGCAGCAATCTTAGAATTGTCCAAGTAATCTTTCAATAAAAGTACAGGTGGGAACTTATTAGCAAGCTTAAAGGCATGGATAATTCCAATGGCCTCAATATGCTGCTTCTTGCTGATAAGTTTTTGAATAAAACCTGTTGCACATATTGCAGGTTTAGGATACCAAATAAACAAATAAATGGTCTAAAAATAAAATACAACGGCCATTTGAAGAAGGGACAATTAGAAGAATCTCAGACATCAAAATCTTTAGCAGCAAACTATTTGTTGAAGTACATATGCAGCATGATTAGGTAAAGCTTAAACATTATACACTTTACCAGATATCTTATCTGCAAAACCCAGGACGCGCAATAGTTCAGCCTGGCTATGTTGGGCAACAACCTCCAATTGAGTGAAGAGCTCATCAGCATCAAATTCAGAAACTAGTCCGTAAGAAGCTAAAAGCTGCAAAAATCCCAAAACCTCAAGATAGTGCTCCGCATCTACCTTCATTTTTGTTATCCAAACACAGGCAGTCCAATTGCTTCCTTTTTCACTTGAGGCCTAATTTCTGGTGATATTTTCATCAATTGCTCGAATAAGAAAATGCAACTTCTTCTGACAACACCCTCTTCAAACTCCATATCTCCCTTTTTTTCAAATGGGGAGGGTAAAACCCATGCATTGCATCCAATACAAGCTTTGCAGGGTCTGATGAAAGTCTCAGAGCAGTAAGTACCTCAGTCCTAATTGAATCAGATACTCCACGCTCATTTATGAAAATCTGCAAAGCCTTACCATCAATACTCAAAGAAAAATGGATATTAACATCCAATTTACAATCCATAGCTTCGTTAACTACATGGGTATCTAGTGGCTCAATTTTCACGCGAGTATTATGGCTATGATCAAAATGTTTCACTTTCAATTCAAGTTCTTTACTTCTTTCTTGAAGTTGCCTCTCCTTCAATTCAATCTCTTTATATTTTTCCACAACTTTCTTGTTCTCCAATTCTACTCTCTCGCTCCTTTCTTGAATTTGCTTCTCCTTAAATTCGAGGCCTTTAAATTTAAGTTCTTTCAACCTCAATGCTTTGCATTGTTCATTCAAACTCTCATCTTGAGATGCAATTTCTTTCGCTCTTTCTTCAAGTTGCCTCTCCTTCTATTCAATCTCTTTATATTTTTCCATAACTTTCTTGTTCTTCAACTCTACTCTCTCACTCTTTCTTGAATTTGCTTCTCCTTAAATTCGAGATCTTTAAATTTAAGTTCCTTCAACCTCAATACTTTGCATTGTTCATTCAAACTCTCATCTTGAGATGCAATTTCTTTTGCTCTTTCTTCAATTTGTTTCTCTTTCAACTTCAATTCATTAAATGCCCGTTCACATTGCACCTTTTTCACTTCAATCTCTCTCACTAACTTTCCCTCCATTACTTTAACATCACAAGCTCTCTTCTCAATATCGTTATTAAACGACTCAAATCTCTTCTGTATCCCATCAAGAACTTCCAATTTTCTACCTATTTTATCATTCAAAGTCTCAAGCTCTCCGCTGGACCTCTCAATCCATTCAATTCCTCTCTTTCTCTCTTCAATTTCCTTTCTTTGATTTAAAACAAACTCCTCCTCTCTTATCTGCAACTCTTTCTCTCTCTTCTTGATATCCTGTTGGAGGGAATGGAGCTCCTTGGCGCATTTTTCGATGATAAGGTGCGTGGAATCCAAGTGATCTTCTATATCCTTCCATTGATGCGTAAGCAAGAGAATCGAAGAAGCGCTGTCGTGAAGTTGATCAAGCGTTTGGCGAAAGTTTTGTTTATGTAACTCGGTGAGTTTTAACTCAGAAGAAATCTTGTCCTCCATTAGAGCCAGGCAAACATAAATAGGTTATGTAATGTAAGTATATATATGTGTGTATTAACCACCACCGCGGGTGAATATATAACCGTATAGGGTTGGAGGTTTGAATTAGGAAAATCACCCGCATAAGGTGCTCAGTGCTAACTAAAAATTTATTTGAAATTTTTGTCATTAGTAAATTTATTTTCATTACAAATTTAAGTGCTTATTTTGACTTAAATATTTGTTATTTTTCGTCTAATTATCTTTTACTTATATTTGATTTAAATTAAATATTTAATTATGTTTGATTGAAATCAAATATTTTTTTTTTAATAAAAAATTAGATTTTTTTTTTCTTTTGATACAAGTTTAAGGGATAAACTGTAATAAAAAAATGATTTTTAGGCAAATTGTTTATTGATTCTAAAAGTTGATTTTTTTTTTTTCCCTTGTTTTTTCACAAAAAAAATAAAGGCAAAATTGTGTGTTTTTAATGGGACCTATTAGTTAATGGTTTCAAAATATAAGCATACAATTATTTATTTTTAAAACCACAGGCCAAAATAGTTTTTTTTTTTTTTTTTTTTTTTTTTTGGTAAAATAGAATGACAATTATAATTTTCCCTTAAATTTATTTTCAGAAATTCTCAAAAATTTGGACGGTATCCCTTAACAATTTCCTTTACATTATCCAACCATCTTGAGCCTATATTCATGCCATATATATCTATATATATATATATATATATCCAACCATCTCATACAATTAGTGCCTCCCTAAATACAGCCAAGGCCTTTCATTTCACACATGCAACTCCAACAGAGAAAGGAAAATCATGTCATCAGCATTACTTTTACTGCTAAAATTCCAGTCTATCTATGCAAAACAAGCTTTTCTCCAAGAATATTTCATCGTCACGACTTTGGACAAGCTTTATGGACATTTAGAACTTGTCAAATTAAGTACATTTTCAAGTAGAAGAAAAGGGGAGGAGAAAAAAAAAAATCTAATTTTGTGATGAACATGCTTCAAGGCACAACACTGATCCCATATTTGTTGTAATACACTTGTCAAGCCTTTATCCGAACCACAAATGAACCTGTTCACAAGTGTACAAGCATGATGAAAATAACATGGTCAGTTATATTTTTTAAATTACATTTTTGCATAGTTGCAATTGATGATAGATTAGGAATAGGAATAGAATATAGAACACTTAAAAGCTAGCAAACTTATTGTGAAAAGATGACTTCAAATGTTGTCAACCATGACTTCCTATATATCAGCAGAACCAACTTATTGAAATGAAAAGAAATGCATTAGCTGTTTAAATGGATTGCTGAAGTGAACTCTAGAACTCAAACTTTTAACTCGGGACCCAAATTGCGAAGGCCTGTGAACTTGAAGACTAAGAGCTACAAATTTATACATAATGAATGAGATATTATCAGGAGAGAACAAGATTATACATTTTGTTTAAGTTTATTTTTAGGTTAAAAAAAAGGTGGGATGTGGAAGTCACAAAACGAAAATAGGCAAATTTAGAATTTATTTGATCAAATAAGATGAGGCATTTCAAACAGAATGCAAAAGAGAATATGCCGGAAGAAGAGAAGGAATTACGGACAGTCCTGAGAAAACAAATCAGAGGAACATGATAAGATATTAATAACAAATGGTGCATATGATTTAACTGAGAGAATTAAGAAATGGGAAAATCGATTGCCTGTAGTGGACTAAATCATGGCACAAAGCATATTGATACCTGACAGCAAAGAACTTGGTCAAGCACATGAATATCAGGGTGAAGATAACTAATTTGTAATGCAGAAACCAGGATAGCCAAACTCAAAAAAGAAACTAGAGGATAGATAGTATGAATCAGTGAAAGGCATTGACTAGCAATCCTTCAATAGGTGCTAAGTTGTACAATGATCAAGATGAACACATTCTGGTAAATCAACCTTACAAAGGAACACGGAAATCAACAACCAGTTTTGGAGGAAAAAGCCAGATAACAAATGTTTACAAGCACAAAGAACTACAGCAAAATAAGCCATAGCGAAGGCAAAGTTACTCCATATGCCATACTTTCTCTCACAGAGTGATTCAAAAAGAAATTATGTCAACAAAAAATTGAATAAGCATATCTGTCCTCATTCATGACATGCTGTAAAATAAGGTTTCCCATATAGTATGATAACTTCAATAACTTAAAATAACTAATTAGTAACCACTAATAAACAGAGTATGATCGATAATAAGGAAAAAGAAAAGATATTGACAATCTAGTTACTCACATGCCGGAAGATTGGATATGTCAGCAGAAACTGCGCAAGGGATCCCTAAGTTTGAAAGAGCTCCCCTTATGATTCCACAAGGGAAATAGAGATGCATGCTCATTGCTTGGGTAGCCTTATTTTCAGCCAAGGCAGAAGGATCTTGTGATGCTCCTCCACTTTCAATAGTTGGATCAACTGACATTCGTGCAAGCCAGCGAAACCTATTATCTTGCAGTACAAAGGTACCCTACAAGAGCACCACAAGCCAGTTCGTCATCAACCACAAGTACATGACGACTAGATGCAAATCGCATCCAGAATCAAATTCGGAACTTACTCTATGATTTGTCTTCAAGTTGTCAATCTGCTTCTTAAAGACCTCAGACCAAAAGTCCTTGCAAATGAACTTTATTGCCTCTAGATGATCACTAAATCTCGGCCGCTCCATAGTATACCTAACAAAATGAAACTCTTTTACTCCATCCTAAATTTCCCTCTACAGAAATATTAAAAGCAGGCGATGATCAACTCTAAACTTCTCTACTCCAACTGTAGAGTTTATTCAAAATCAAAAGTTTCTTATCATTTCCTATAGTTTCTCAGAAATCAAACAGACATTCAAATTTTGAAGCTAACAATAATTCAGATTTGAAGATCCAATCTAACGAGAAAAAGATGGAAGTAACCAGAAATGACCAGAAACAATTGCTCATATGACATGCAGAAAAAAAAAATCAAATTAAAACATTTTGCAAAAACGAAAACTAAAACTGAAAGTTAGGGGATTGGGAAGGCCTGCAGCGGGTGGTTTTACCGTTCGGCTAGCTGGTGGCCGACCTGATAGCCAATAGCCTCGATCCGCCGGCCGGCGAGCTCAGGTTTATTAGCGTCGAACCTATTGCAGTATGATGACACCATCTCCGTCAGTAAGCTATCAACGCAACTCTCTGACACTTCTCTGCCCATTCTCTCCCTCCCTCTATCTCTCTCTCTCTCTCTCTCTCTCTCTCTCTCTCTCTCTCCCCGTCTGTGGAAGGTAAATTTGCTTACAGTTGCTCTCTCCTCGTTTACGCTTAACAAAAAGAAATGGACAGTTCTTCTGATATTGGGCTAATGGGCCGGCCTATGGCAGTACCGGATCTCGTCTCATAAGAACAATTTGAACCTTTAGATCCAGCCCATGATATATTAAGTGATCCAAACCACCTTATGGATGGCAAATCCGTCTTGAAATCCATTTAAAATTTATATGGATCTCGAATCCATATAAATTTCTATTGTCAAAATTACATTGCTTTGTTATTAAATGATTAGTTATTTCTTTTTTTTTTTTATTACTAATTTTTCTAAACATAGGTTGTATGGTATGTATACCTATCGTACATATTTATAATCTAATTAAATATTACAATATATAATAAATTAATAGAAAATTTTACATAAAAAATTAAATAAAATAAAAGGAACTTGATAGAATTATATAATTGTAACGAGAATTATAAAATAAAAATTCATTATTTCATTTTTTTAGACATCATCTCCTACAGGAGAAAGGTTAACAAGGTAATGTTATCTGAATTGATTTTCGATGGCCTTTCTGACACATGCAGATAACTTGTTCTTTACAGAAAACACGGTCACATTGTTCAGGACAAACGCCAAAGCAATCCTCATTCGTAATACAAGCGAAGTCTGGTATGAAATTCCTTTTCAATGAAACTTCTTGTTTCGCCGCCGTCGTCGCCGCCTCTCTTGGTTCAGTCCCATCAACAAAACCTGTTAACCAGTTATTGTTATATCAGAAGAAAGAAAATACAACTTAATAAGAAAAGGTATTTGCTTACAACAGATGATGCCTATTAATGTCACCAAGAATGCCAAGTTGAATAGAACTCTTCCCATTTTCTTTCCCGATGAGAACTACAATTTCTGTTGAGGTAATTTGGCATGAATTTACATTTATATATAGAGAAGTGATATTAAGGATAATAAATGTTAATTATATTTATGGTATCTGAACTGTTAATTTTTTTATTTTAATCTTTGAATTAAGTGTATGAATTAATAATTTTATCTTCTTTTTTATTATTTTGAAATTGAAAGAAAATTAGAAGAAATTTTTTGTTATTTTATTTTTTAGAGAAAAGAGATATTAAATTATAAAAAAATTTTAACGAAATAAAAAAGAAAAATAAAATGAATTGATGTTTATGTTGGATATAATTTATGGAGCAAAATCATTCACTTTAAATTTTTTTCCGACGAAATAATGGTGTAATCTTATCATATCATACGTGCATGTGTATGGATTTATTCCTTAATTTGAAAATTTTATCAACTTTGGTAGGTAATAAATATTGTAAATTTATGATATATTTAGAAAAGTTTTTATTGATGCCCTACCACAAAGTTCCATTTGTCATTATTTTATTAATTATGAATTTATTTCCTTTTTTGATAATATTTGGACTAGAATTGTAAATGTTTAAATTTATTTCCTAATAAAAAACTTCATAATTTTTCTGATTTCCTTCCTTTTTTTTTTTTTTTTTTGTTAATCATGGATATATTTCCCCTATTAGATATGAAGTTTCATGTAATTTTATATATTATAGTTTTCTCAAATGCGTCTTGCACATTGTTTGTACTAGGTTATTTTTACTCGTTTCAAGTAAATCTAATTTAATACATATATTACTTGTTATTATAAATAATAATACTATAATAATTTTTTTTAATTTTTTGCCAAAGTCTATGAACATATAATTAATTTTATGGTTACCCTTTTTAAGAAAAAAAATTATTTGACTAAGCTTACAACTCACTTACGTCTATTTTATGACTGACCTTAAAGAGTGGATACTATCCCTCTTAGTTTCATTATTCACATTGTTTTTTATGACTTAGTAATATTTATAAATATCATTTTATCATATATTATCTATTTTTTATATATTATAAATATATTTCTATGTAATTGTAAAAAAAAGAAAAGAAAAGAAAAGAAAAGAAGCTGATAGAAAAAAAGAATTGCAACAGGAAATAAAATTCCATTATTTCATTATTTCATTACTTGATTTTAGATATGAAGTCCTATAGGCAGTGCACAGGGTAATGTTATGTCAACTGATTTTCGACTGCCTTTCTGACAATAGCAATTATAATCTTTACAGAAAATACGATCACAGGTGTTAGGACAAGCGCCTTTGCAATTGTTATCCGAAACACAAACTATTACTTTGTCCTTCTCATTATTACTTGTCAATGGAATTTCCTGTTTCACCATCTTCGTCTCTTCTTCTACTTCAGTCCCATCAACAAAACCTGTTAAGAGTGCAAAAGAATGATTCAACAGAAAATAAAACTTAATAAGAAAATGTATTTGCAAAAAAGAAACTAACAACGCATGGTGACAATCAGCATCATCAAGAATGCCAAGTTGAACAGAGCTCTGCCCATCTTCTCTGTCAAGGAGACTTGCAATTTTTGTTGTGTGAATTTGGCATGAATTTACACCTATATATATAGAGAAAGAGAGAGAGAGGTGACATTAAGAATAGTAAATCGTTGATTATAAGTGCATGTATACGTTTGGTATTTCAAAATTTTTATCAATTTAATAGGTAAGAAATATCATAAATTTCTGATATCTATTTATGATTTATAATATATATAAAAATAAAATGGATAGGGAATATTGAAATTACTAAATTTATGGATTGACAAGAATATTATTAGAAGATTTTAATTCGATTGGTGGAAAAAGTAAATGTAATTTATAATTAATTTTCTATTTAAATATAAATTCTATTGGATTAAAAAATAAATTATATTATATACTATATAATGTATATATTAAATATGACAATACTATTCGGTTCCACATTTTTTATAATTTGAATAGTGGTTTAAAAACTAATATTATCGGCAGTTCTGGAACTATGATTATGCCTAACACGTACCCAGTATAAAGTTTTAAAAAAAATTTTGGCATGAATTTACATTTATATGTAGAGAAGTGATATTAAGGATAATAAATGTTAATTATATTTATGGTATCTGAACTGTTAATTTTTTTTATTTTAATATTTAAATTAAGTATATGAATTAATAATTTTTATACAATTAAGTACGCATTTAATTGGAATTCTCATTAAAAAATTAAAATGAACTAATTTGCTCAATTATTTTATTTTATTTTATTTTCTAGATTATTATCTTTCTTTTTTTATCTTCTTTTTTATTATTTTGAAATCGAAAGAAAATTAGAAGAAATTTTTTATTATTTTATTTTTTAGAGAAAAGAGATATTAAATTATAAAAAAAATTTAACGAAATAAAAAAGAAAAATAAGATGAATTGATGTTTATGTTTGATATAATTTATTGCGCAAAATCATTCACTTTAATTTTTTTTTCCAACGAAATAATGGTATGATCTTATCATATCATACGTGCATGTGTATGGATTTATTCCATAATTTGAAATTTTTATCAACTTTAATGATATATAGTAATAAATATATTACTATATATCATATTACCATGTAATATTTATATATTATATTACCATATTTAATATATACATTATACATTTTATATGGTTTCTGTCAAAATTGTTGGTTTCAATTATAACAAATGATAGTATTACCATATTAGTGTTACCATAATTTATGTATATCTTATATAATATGATTTCTTACTTTACCGAATAGGATTTAAATTTAAATAAAAAATTAATATAACTAATCAAAATTAAATTTTTTAATGATATTTTTATCGATCTATAAACTTAGAAAAGACGTTTTTGGCGATCCCTATGTTCTCATTCATTCTCACTTTTATTTATACTTCTTCTTAAATATCTATTGTACGTTATTTTTACTCGTTTCAAGTAAATGTAATTAAATTTTATATATAATTTTTTATTTTTTATTATAAATTATAATATTATCAACAATTTATATTACTAAAAATTTAAGAGCATTTAAAAAATATAAAAAGAGCGTTCTATGAAATAATTAAATAACTTGTTAAAAAAATAATATATTTATACGCATTAATGTAATTTGACAACCAATACCGTTTGTTAGTTCATTCCTTAGCTAGAGTCTCTTGTAATTATGCTTGGTTTAAGGTATGTATGAAATTTATTCTTTGGTTAGTACTTAATACAACGGTATTCCCCTTTCATCGCAAATCTTCAATCCAATTATTATTATCTCACACTAATAGATTTTAAATTCCTTTCAAAAAAAAAAAAAAAAAAATCAAATTAACAGCATAAAATTAGAAATTTCAAGAAAGTTCGTAGAATGAACAAAAATAAATATTTAAGAAGCCCACAGAAATCTGAAATCTTGCCTTTGCTGATGAAATATCGAACAAAGGAATTTGCCTTCTCCTCTTTCTTTCTTAAGCTCCCTTTAAGCTCTTCCCTCTGCTATTTTAAGTTCTTTGAGGTTATCACCTGCCATCATTTTTTTTTTTTTGACCTTTTCCTTCTGTTGCCTACCATTTTCTTTATATAGCATTTTTCTTCAGGGCTTTTAAGCCTTTAAAATTTACCTCTCTAAATCCAATTCAAACAGGGAGTCTGATTTGGCGTATCCGAACATTAAATTATAATAATCTTATCGTTTTTTGAGTTATAAAGTGATTATGAAAGAAACTAACCACTCTCCAATTAATCTCCTTGGACGGAGCAAGCTCATCTTGAGGTTCTAACTGCCTCCATACTCAGACCTTAATATTTACCCATAGCTGAAATCCCAAAGAGAAAATTTGAATCAAACAAAAAGAGAGCCAATCGAACTATGCGGAAAGAGTTTACATCAACAGGCAAACAAAGCATACAACATCTTAAATCATGCAACCAAAACCAGCCAAAAGTACAATAACAGAGTTTAGTCTTTTATTCAATAAGCATTCCTGTCTATGATCATCTTCTAAAGCTGTCTGGCAAATATATGTTTCAGCTGCCTTGTTTTTATTATGGTTGTCTTGAGCAGCAGTTTAACCTTGCAAGCCAATAACTCCTGCAAAAGAAGTAAATTTATGAAAATCACATGCCTATTTTTCCAGTTATGATGAATAACTTAAAATCATTTCATGTCTCACAGTAAATGGAACAATTTTGTTTTAATGTGACCTAGAAAGTTTATTACTTACCACATGCTACTCTGCCACCAGCATTTCCAGTTGATTTGCTAAGTTCATGTCCTCCTGCATATAAAAATGCAATGAGTCAAAGACTGTTTCTTCTTGTGATCCAGTGACAAATTCTAAAACAATACAAGAGAAAATGTGGTGCGTCGTCTGTCAATTTTGGTAATATACAGTCATGGTAAAGCAACAATGATACAAGTCAAAGTACACTCTGGGGTATAGGTGAATGGACCAGCAAAGATAGTCAACTTCAATGCATCACGAAACACAAAGTTCACTGCAAGCATTCTGCTTGTTCACCAATAATACTATAATAACCATAAAGAAATGTTGACTAAATCTGATCACAAAAACCTCTACTGCTAAACGAGCAACAAAAAACAAGTGTCTTCACAAATGGGGGAAACAGCCTAACGCGCACTGTAATTAGCATATAGGCAACTCAAAATTCAACTCTGATCACCAGGCAACATTAAAGCTTTACTCATCAGTGATATATAAATCAGCAATTATGTAAGACCTGAAAATAATTTTTTAAAGCTGAGAACAAAAGATTACCCTTGCCAAGATCATCAGGATCAGCATGTACAACGACTGCCCTTCCTACAATGGAATGTGGACCAGTAAGAGGAATCTGCTTGTCAACAATTGTGAAGTTAACAGTGCCTGGACCGCACAAGAAACACAAATGTTAGTGAACCGGGAAATATCACCGTCAACTAAAAAGAATTAGTAAAGCAGGAAAGAAATAAGCAGAAAAAGATAAAAATGAAATCAATTCTAACACCAACTTCTCGACTAACAGGAGAAATGTTGGTACATTAGAAATGAATTTAACAGTGAAATCACACAATCATGCATACCATCATCACCGACATTGACATTTCCCAAATCACCAGCATGACGATTCCCATCCTCAGGGGCACCATGCTCTTTGCCAGCAGGATTAAAATGTGGTCCTGAAAACAGAGCATCATAAAATTGAGCATGGATAATCTCAATAAACATTAGCAGATATTTTGGTTCTGCAAAATAAGCCAACTGCTTCAATATGTAAAGAAGAAAATTTGTCAGCCAATTAACAATACCAGTTGACATGCAACCATTTGTTGTGTCTCCAAGGGCATGAACATGGAAACCATGAAGTCCTGGCTTAAGGCCAGATATGCTTCCAGTTACAGTGGTTGGACCTGAGGAAAAATTAATTGAAGATGATTACCCATACATGTAATTAACAACGTGAATTCCAGTCAAAATTGACGAGAGCATTGAAATACCATCTGCTTCTTGGGTAAAGAAGATAGTCCCTTTAACACCCTCACTGCTGTTAAGGACTGCGACAGCCTTCACCATTGTTCTGTGTGATCTAGAACAAATAGAAGTTAAATGCTGCACATAAATTATTGCCTAAGTAAAAAGAATTGAAAAAGATATCTAGATGCGTGGCAACTAACAAAAACAAGGGAGAAAGGACAAAAAGAAAAAGTTAATATGTTTGCCTGAACTTCAAGGAAGTCCAACATCAATCACCAATTATTATCTAGCTCCATTATTATTATGCTAGCAAGTCAGAAAGCACAACTATATTTCATAATCATGAAGCTGATATAGAATCTAGACATCAGAATTGAACACATGAAAATAGCAACTACTGCCATAAAAAACACTAAAAAAGCTTGACACTGGAACCAAACATTTGGAAACAATTTACACAATTCAGAAGAGCATAAATATTACAGTCCCAGAGAAAGTGGACTGTAAAACACGGACCATAGGTTTAAGTAGCTCCAACTTCCACAGAAGGATTATCAAAGAGGAAGCACATTACAACACAGAATCACAAGCAGAAAAATGATAGTTGATCTATTTGCTACAGACAACAAACAAACTCGTTTAGAATCCATCTCCATTGGTTTCTGAGACTCTGGCAAATTTGCAACTGAGACCAAGAGCATATCTACCAGAAAACGAGGAAATATTTAAGTCACTAACACCTAGCTCCGCCATGGAGCAAAAACTTTACAGATCTGTCAACAAAACATACAATCCCCAAGCAACTACAACAAAAAGATAAAATCCAATTGCAGATTTAAGACCCAAGCAAATGAAATACACATATAAACCAATATCACACTTCTGTTCTTACATAACAAGCAAAAAAGAAACCATAATACATAAAATCCAGTCTCCTTGAGTGCGAACAACATGAAAGCAACTATACAAATGAAACAAAAGAAAAATCATACAAATGACCCAAAAAGAGGATGATCTTTGAGAAAATTCAAACAAAGATGAAATCAAACACATAACTCAACCAGAAGGACAGAAATTAGAATGATCGAAACTATAAATGCCGATCAAATAACAAAACTTAGAATAATCTAGATCAGAAATGATAAAACCCTAGGAAGAAAGTGAGAATTCAAGCTTTTACCTCAGAGCACCCCTTTGACAGAGAAAGTAGAGAGAGAGAGAGTGTGTGTTAGTGAGAGTGTGTGATGGCTGAATATTGTTGACGACGTGGGATTTTGTATGTTATATAGAAAATTGTGATTTATAAATGGGGAGGGAAAAAAGAAAAAAGAAAATAAGAAATTTTTTTATTAGTTTCTAGACTTCTCGTTTTTATCCTCACCTACCCCACTGCAAATTGGTAATTTCAAAAAATCACACAAATGAGATGCAACACCTGAAGCTGGAGATTACCGAAAGCTTGATCCAATTTTATACCCATTTTCCTTTTTTTTTAAATTATTTATTATTTAATTTCTCAATGTACACTAATTTAAAACAAATTTATATTTTCAATGGTATATTGTAAATGCTATTTTAGGAAAAATTAAATAAAAAAATATAATTCAATTATATTAATTAATTTTTTTAATATTGAATTCAAAAACTAGGGTATATATATATGAGAGTAAATTTATTTTTATTATTTTTAATTTTTTCTGTTTTCCAATTTTTAAATGAATTATTAGACGGCAGATGTAGTTTTTAATTTTTAAGACAGAGGTAGTCAAGGGCTTGTGCCATTCCGTGAAATAATAAATAGGGGTTGGCTGGTGCTACCAAACGAGGCACGCCGATGGTGTTTTTTTCTCTTTAGATCCAAATAAATTAGTATTCTATCATGCTTATCCCATTTGATAATTGGATTTATCATATACAAATATTTTTAAAAATTGTAATTTCATCTGTGCAATATTTATTATAAAACACCAAATTTTTTAAATTTTTATTACAATTGCACCTTAAAATTGAATTGGATTAAGAAAATAACAAAAGCTAAAAATCCTTTGGTTCGTAATTTTGACTCAAAACTTTAAAATATTAAAAATTTATAAATTCATCTATATATGTTATATATAAATATTTTTGACATTTTTAATTTTTAATTTGATATATTGAATATTTTAATTTTGTACCACAATATATCTTCTGTAAACATGCCCATAAAATTCATCTCTCCCGTCGATAAACTGAATTACTGCCTTCCGAGGGATGAGCACTGGTAGTGGTCAAGATCTGCCTCTGACGATGATTTTCTAAATGGAGGAGAAAAGAATGAGTAAACAGAATCTGGTCTGCTTTTGCTTTTCTTCATCTTTAGCTGTACATATTACTGATATGGATGCCAAAGATGATAAGAAATTGTTCTCCCTTTCACTTTATTTCTTATTCTCTGAACCTTTTCCTCCCTTGCACTCCTCCTTATCCTCTGATATTATCCTCCTCCTTATCCTCCATGTTAATGGGAATGTAATTCTGTTTTCTGAACACTATACGAAACTGATTCCAAAGCAGCAAGATAGTTTTATATGAACGTCTAAACCTTTTAAATTTGTGGTTATTTAAAATGTTAATCTTGATCAAAACCATTTAAAAATTGAGTTTTTTTTTTTTTTTAAATGTTAACAGACTCATACTTAAAAATTAACAGAAGCTCTCTCAACAAACTAAATGACCATGAAGATGAAATTCGCAAAAATTTTCTTGGTGAGCAATCAAAAGTTAGACTCAGCAGGTGTTCTGGAATCAGTCTCCAGCCCTCTTCGAGACGCTTGCCAGAGCTGGTTCTCCATACCTAACTTCTTAAGCTCCAATAGCCCTCTTTCAACTGTTCAAAGAATGAAGCATTAACAAACAAATTATAACTCAAAACTCAACTATAGCTAACCCTTCAAACATTTAAAAACAAAGGTTTATGGTTATTTAATTATCATATTAATTTATTACAAAATAAGGAAAATCCATCACATTGTTTCTTCATTTAGCAGCTAATGGATGTAGGAAAGGAAAATGATAGTATACATGTGAGGGTGCATCGTGCTCATGTGCATTTATGTTAGATAGAGATGATTACCATCAACTGCATCAAGTGATGAGGAAAACCGATTGCTGTGATTGATCCAGAACTGCAAACGCTCATCTGCTATGTCCTCTTCAAGTCCATGGGTTTTCGCTCGTTTCCAAAAATATGTAAGCCAAGCCTGCATTGGCATTTTAAAAAAGAATGAAAGAAAGAAAATAATTTAACAAAGTTCTCCTTTGTTAGCTGTTAACCAGCTCAAACGAGTGGAAGGCTCATTAGGCCAATGCCCAATGGTATTACTAATATCTCGTACCTGCTTAAAACGCACGTCTTCAGACTCCTCTGGACTTAGTTCTGAAACAAACAATTTCTCATAAATCATTTATCCAACATCGTCTAACCACTACTGCATTATAAGAAATGCAGTCCGTAAAAGCAAAAAGTACAAATAAAAAATACAAAACATAAGCATAGAAACAGCATCCTTGATATCTGGCCTGACTGAAGTTTTTCTCACATGTCATTTCTGTTTTGGTTAACTCACATCATCACTAGATGCAAGGAGCTATCCACTTTGCGAGTGACGTACTAAATAGAAAAAACTTTTTAGTTAACTGTCAGCTGAATGATGAACTTACCGAATGCTTCAAACTGTCCTTCAGCAGGTAGCTTCACTTCGTCTTCAATCATAGCCATTAGAAATTGAAATAACAGAAAAACTATCAGAGTCTGCCTCTTGTCAGTGATCATACGAACAACTATGTAAATTGAATTTAAATCAGAAACTGAAATAAACATTTTCTTGGAATGAATTAGTTTTTTACATAAATTTAAAATGAAATGCTGCATAGCAAGTTGAAAAGAAATTCAACAAAAGAAACTCCTTGCATTTGGTGAGCTATTGTAGAGGAGAATGAACTAAACAGAATCATTAATTACTTATGAATAAAAAAAGTGCATTCTGGTAACTGGGTCTACATATTCAGTGCTTTATTAGTTGTTATCATTGGATATAAGGGGGAAACAGCAACATTCAAAGTGAAAATCTTATAAAAAGTGGAAAATAAGTCAGAGCCCCTGCATCCTTAATTCAATGGTTTATCGAAAAGAATTAGTCTTTCGATTACGTATATTGGTTTGGATAGATAACCAAAATTTCATATAAGATAGAAAAAAAGTAGAAAATAGTAATAGTTCAAGACAAGGTTTACCACCGAGGGATTACATTAACATTCAACAAGCTCTAGGACACGCTAGTTGATTATCTTGTGGATGCAATGTAACTGATGATTCAGTACTAAGAAATACTACAAAAATATTTTAACTCACACCTGTTTTCTGCAAATTTTGTCGCCGTACCTGAGCCATGGCCAGTGCTACAGCATCTTCTATCTTCAAATTAAAAGCGAAAAGATTTTAAGAAGTATAAATAGCTGCTCATTAAAACTAACAAGGAACAACTCCTCCAAATAATCACACAATTGGACATGCAAAAATTTATTTCTTTGATTAACTACATATTGTAATATAAATGATGGTAATTTCACAATCACATGAATGCACAACCCAGTTTTCCAAACTTGTTTTCAAGTTGAATAAAAGAAATATGCAAATAATTTAGAATGCAAATTGTTTTTCCAAGTTATCGGCTCTCTTCTATGAAAATTTAAAATCCTCCTTTTCCATCGAAGCTCTATATTTTATAAGCATAAGTCCAAAAATAAACTGGAACATGCTTTTGTAATTAAATATATTCCTAAAACTTAAAAGGAAGCATAATAGAATCTGATAGGTATATTTTGATTTTAATTTCGGACGGTGATGAAGAATTAGAAGTATGTGGTCAAGGCTAAACAACTAACCTGAGGAGATTTTTACATATAAACATGTAAGTCCATACATCCAAAACAGTCCCAAATTGAAAGTGAGGTGTGTGTTTCAGTGAGTGGCATTGAACTACACCAGATCTGTTTTTTATTAAGGAGACAAAAAATCTGATGACATAGACATGAAAGTGAAAAGCAGTCATCTGAAAATGGTTTAGATTACTCTGCATCTGGCAGAGGCACAGAGAGGAAAAATTTCAGAGAAGGCATAAATTATATATATATGCACTTATCAGTACAAAGGAATTCTATGAAAAACCAGTTAATATCACAACGGTCAGTTAAGAAAACAGCTAATATTTCAAAAGGTATGACAAAAACCTTCAACGAAGCCAGTTCTCGCAGACCTTTCTCAACTGCAAGCATGCTCTCAATGTTTCCGTCCCCAGAAAGATCATTCATGTCTTGTAAAACTCTCTCTCTTTCATTTGTATCATTGTTTTCTGCTCCAAATGCAGTAAACAAAAGATAATGAGCAAATTGAGGCATTTCCAGCAGTTTTTGAACAATAAAATCAATACAGAGATACAAGGAATAGAATAAATTCAAAACCCAAGGTAGGACATCTGAAAACAATTCAATAGTCAGATGCATTATCAGGAAGAAAAGCAAACAACAAGGCGTAGACCTAATGAGTCCTCTTCTTGAGCTGTCTGTCCAGCAGCTAATACAACTTCAACAGGAAGAGGTGCAAAGGATGACCAGTATTCATATTTTGCTCCAGCAATTTCTGCATGTATACCTGAAAAAAGAATTGTAATGACACATTGGTTTCTAATAAGTTTCTTCATTGATCACAGTTTGTCCAGTTGTTACAAAATGCAACTTCCTAGTGTTCTGATATAGTAATGAATTGAAATTCAGCATGAAAATTAGTAGGGGAAAAACAACATAGAATCCTCCTATCATGTATGGATAAGATCCATCATCCAGAATCAGGTTAGAGTACTATGGCAGCTTGAAAGCTTATATACTATAATATGCAGAACTACAGGTAAACAAACTCTGAGTTAGGAAATGAAAATGAGCTTTTCTTAACCCAGATTTGACAATTCTCAGATGATAATAAAGAGAGAAGTCTGCAGTATGGCCTTGCTACCCTTAGGCTTATTCGTGTACCATTAACCTCCACTAGAACAGTTAAACTAAGAAGCAGCATTTTCATCACATTTCAATGAATGGAGCACAGATTTTGCAGATTTTAGTTAACTGTATGTGTGTATGTATATATGAAAGTGCGGATATAAGCAACTAAATGAAAAAAGAAAGCAATTAAAATTCATGTTTGCATTAAAATGACTAACCATGTTGAACACATAAGCTCCAATATCGTGCAAGCCAACACCTCTTTAGAACAACTTCTTCCTAAGATGAAAACTGCAAATCATATCATTATGACATAAAGGATACCAAAAGAAAACACTAAGTAAATAATAAGTAAAAAATGCTAAGATCGAAGACAAACCATCTCTTCTTGAGTCAGAACCATTCTCTGTGTCATATTCCTGAGTGATTTAACTTCACACTCAGCTTCATGAAGCAGTTCCAAAGCAGATGTTGCCTCATCCTTAGCAGTCTAAATTGTAATCCAGAAATACAATCAGTGCAAGTTAAATGGGGCACTCCTTATCTTGACATATTAAAGAGTAATAAAAGAACTAAAAGGAGA
>NC_143152.1:31650064-31751725 GCF_041381405.1 Jatropha curcas | reverse complement strand
GTTTTTTGGATTTAATAGTCATGATACTTGTTTCTGTAGTTGAATTGAAGAAGCAGAGCTCCTGTGTGGTACGACTTACTAATAACAGCCACAACAATGTTGCTTTCAAGGTTTGAATTGCAGTTTGATTGATTTCATCTTTTTGGTGAGTCCAAATATTAAGATTTGTAGTGCCAGATAACTGAATGATTTGGACATGACATTTACAGGTTAAGACTACTTCACCAAAGAAATATTGTGTGCGTCCAAATGTTGGCGTTGTCTTAGCAAAATCAACTTGTGAATTTACTGGTAAGTATTTTTCATTTCCATCCAAGTAAATGTGACTGTAAATAAGCATCCAAGTGCATACACATATTGCTCCATATAATTGCTGATCATTTAATGTTGTGTTATGATATATGAAGTCTGAAACGAAATTATTATTTGATCGGAAGGGCTCTATTAGTTATCGTCTTGTTTTGCCTTTACACTTTATCGTCATTAGCTATAGTTTATCCTTGTTTTATAAACTTATTTTCACATTAAAAATGAAAGACAAAAGCTCCAGTTTCTTTCTTGTAAATTCACATCTTTACACAAAAGCAGTAGACTCTCTCAAGACAACCACACAAGTGCGCATACAATCCTCAACTTAGGACATGATGTAATTCAACTTGAAAAATGTAACAGAAATGGCATTGATTAAGCTATTCTGCTACTTGGATTACCAGATATGCAAATGGAGGCTAACAAAGCTATTTGCGTTGTTTTGACACGCTTAACTACTGCTCTTCCTTATTTTTCCTCCATTCAGCACTTTAACTACCCTTTACTCTGTTTTGTGCTGTAGTTTTAACTGCTAATTATTTCCTTAAGTTATTATATTGTTATTTTGATCCTATGGGCTTCACGTTGATATAGTTACAATGCAAGCTCCAAAAGTTGCTTCTGTTGATATGATCTGCAAAGACAAGTTCTTAATCCAAAGCACTGTTGTTCCTCTTGAGACGTCTGACGAGGACATAACGCCTGATATGGTAAGCATTCATGGTGTTAGAGGACCTTGTCTTTTTATTCATTTTGTTAGCATTGCCTATTGCTTCTCTTTTTCATGATTGGCAGTTTACCAAAAATGGTACCAAGTATATTGAAGAAATCAAGTTGAGAGTGACTCTCATCAGCCCACCTCAATCTCCAGTACTGTCACCAATTAATGGGGTGCTTAAGCAGGAACCTTTTTTTGAAGGTCCGCTGCTGAGAGATCGAGTATTGAGTACAGTGGACAATACTCCTCCACCACACAAGGTTAGAAAAGTTCTTGCTTGACAATGTTTAAATTACGTGGTTAGTAGGATAAACTTTCAAGTCAGGATTTCAATTTCCTGATTGCGACAGTTTTCTTCCAATTCTTCTTAAATTCCTCTTGCAATTCTCTGTCTTTGTTCCAGGTTTCCAAGAACGTGGAGTTTAAAATGACTTATGATCAGGAGTCCAAAACAGAAGAGGATGGGGAGTTGAAGCCTAAGAAGGATGTGATTGATGTTAAGGAGTCAAAGCCAGCAAACAATGCAGAGTTGATGCAAAATAATAATCTGGTTAAAGTTGTAGAGGTAAATCTGGCAAAGGATGAACAGTTGAAGCCAGAAAATGATGCCATTAATGACAAGACAGCAAAGAATGAAGAGTTGAAGCCAGAAAATGATGCCATCAATGATAAGAAAGGAATGGATGCGGAGTTCCATCCACCAAATAATGCACTGAAGGATGCAGAATTTGTAGCAGTGAAGGGCGAGAAGGAGCTGAAGTTAATAAATGATGTTGAGGAGATGAAGTCAAAGCTGAATGTACTTGAATTAAAGCTAAATGAGGTTAGTCTAAGTTTCTGTTCCAAATTCCTCAGGTTTTGGTTGATAAAAAAAGATTAATGTATATAATTGCATTTATAAGGCAGCATTTTCATTATGTTTTTATGGACCTTGTGCTTTTGCTAAATTTTACAGGGTTTTGGTCGTTAATGAACGAGGCTTTTCCAACCAAATAAATAATTATATCTTTGGGTTTACCTTGCAGGCAGAATCTACTATTTTTAAATTGACAGAAGAGAAGAGATTAAGCATCAAGGAGAGAAAAAATTTGCAGGAAGAACTAGTAAGTTCTCTGATCAGAACAAATTTAATTGGTTAGTTACGAACATGTATGGTCATGCAGATGAGAGGTGCTTGAAGTTGAGGTATTGAAAGAGACAGGAACAATGTTACATATGAGCAAAACACCATGAATGAGTAGATAGGACATGGAAGAGTCTGCCGTTTTCATGGGCATAAAGGTCATGTGGCTTGTGAAAACATACGGAGGAGAAGAATTTGACTAGAATTTATAATCTAGTGAGATGAGGTTCATATATCATTTGCTGACAAGCAAATGAATTATTTGGGTAAATTCGAAGGGGCCAAGTGACATGCATCTAAGAGGGCACTTAATTAAATCCACTAAGAAAGGTTAAAGAAAAAAAAAGATTTTCCGTAATGAGCCCTACTTGAGGCTTACCAAGCAAAACTCTCTAAACCATCCCATAAATATACAATTAGCCATGAAACTCGGCTGCTAATTTTAGAATTAACGCCACACATCCACAGCCCATAACTAGTTTCTTTATGTAAGGCAACACTAATTCCTTTAACCAATGAAACATAGATTCATTCTTTTTTTTTGCTTCTTAAATGAGTTTTTTCATCAACGTGCAGGCTCTGCTGAGGAGCAGGACAAATGCCAAAAATGCACAAGTGGGGTTCCCTCTTCTTTTTGTTGTTATGGTTGGTCTCATCAGTATTTTACTTGGATACGTTTCACACCCTTGAATTTGCAGCCATCACAGGGTACACTAAAGTTTGTTAATAGTTAGAGCCTCAACATACTAATTATGCTTTCTCATTATAATTTCTCTAAGGAAGCAAGAGATTGTAAGTTTGAACATTTTCTTTTCGGGTTAATTCGCTCTAGGCTTGTTGGTATGTTGTTGCGTGTATACATATATAGTCTTAATGGAAATATCAAATGTAAAGTGCCTGATTGATTAGAGGAGAGAATGTTCCTTCAAGTAAATAGGTGAAGAGGGGTAGCTCTAATAACATATTTCTTCTGTTATTGAAGCTGAAACTGGTTGGCGTATACCTTATGTTTCAAAGTCATGTATGAATTGCAATTCTTATTTTGAATCTCTCATCTAGCTACGAGGAGACCATATGAATTTATCTTTTTTTTTTTTTTTGGTTTTTTGATTCGTTGAAAAACGAAATGGATTGAAATAAATTGCAGTAACATTATCACCTCAAAATTCAACCTCTCGGTTATTTTTTGCCTTTTCAATGTCTTTTATAGTAAATCTAATTTTCTATAATCAAAACCGAAACCTTTGAACTTTCCAATTTCGCTCCCCAATGGCAGTACCTCGAGGATCATTTCTCTTAATCAAAACCCAATTTCAACAGCTGGAGAAAACCGAATGCCCAACAATCTTTTCCATCCTTAAACGAAATCTCAAAAATGGTAAACAGAGATATCGCAAAAAGACTCGTCTTTTAACCTGAAATCTGAAAACAAAAATCCAGAAAGTAAAGTAGACGACAGCAAAACAAAATCCTCCTTTGACATACCAAAATGAGGGCCCAAAAAG
Source organism: Jatropha curcas (assembly GCF_041381405.1). Lineage (NCBI taxonomy): Eukaryota > Viridiplantae > Streptophyta > Magnoliopsida > Malpighiales > Euphorbiaceae > Jatropha > Jatropha curcas. The sequence goes on along the minus strand of NC_143152.1, from coordinate 31,748,070 downwards.
CGAAGACTTCACTCGAGCCCACATATAAATTAAAATAGTAACTTCAAATGCGGAAAAAAAAAAAAAAAAAAAAAAAAAAAAAAAAAAAAAACCAAGATAATCAACTATTATACAATAGAATGCAAACATCACTTAATTAAACATTCATGTCTTACGAGGAAACCAAAATTAAAGAAATTGACAAGGATTATACAGGTAATAGAATGACAAAGGAGGCAATAGCCGCTGTATGATACACAAACTAACTATAATGCTAAAATCTGGCCAAAATTTTTATCGGAAGGTTCAAAGATACTGTCTTCCTTCATTGTCTTCAATAAGCTAATCACTTTACATATTTTTACACCTTGTCTTTTTATTGCCATTGATTGTGGGTACTCTGATCTGTTGGGGAGCCGGGAACAAAGGGAACAAAACCCCGACCACCAAATACAGGACGCATGAATGCATCATCAAACTTGCGCCAGTAGTAATGCACAGTGTGTGCAGGGGTGGTCAGCAGTGCACGTATGCTGCTTGGACGAGGAATATCATGACCACCGAGATCATCCAAGGAGTCCTGAGTTTCTCCAAGAAGGGGCAGTGTAAACGATTTTGGAGTATTTGAATCTGATGATATTGCAGTGCTTGTTTGTTGGTGTTTTGGATGCGGCAGCAGAAATCTTATCAGTGGTTTAGTCATCATACCGAACACCTAAGCAGGACAAATTTGCAGAAACAGGTAAGAAATTGCAGATGACACCCAAACTGTGTGTGCGTCTGAATGCACATAAACATAAGAACTTGTGTAGTTGGTCAGTACCATTCAATTCACTTTTATTTATTATTTTTTAGAAAGAGGATGGAAAGTTGCCAATATGGCTGCCGGATTAACTTCAAAATTGGAAAACATCCAAATAGCACAATGATCCATGAATCTGAAAACTAGAATGTGCATGGCAATGTAACTTTGACCTATCCTTTCCTTTAAGCAGTAGTTTCTTCATGCGCAAAGATCACAGGAAAATATAAACATCAAGCAAATAAAGTTGCAAAAATAGACTACTTGATGTCATTGCAGAAATTATCAAGGTTGTGAGAATATAATACATACTCAACCTAGGAAAGAGATATCTTACCACAGTACTGAAAAGAACAACAGTTATGGTGCTGGTAATCATTATGGCATTCCCTCGCAAATGAGTATGGCCCAAGCTTGTAAACTGCACTTATTTAACATGAAGTTGACAAAATGATGATAAGTAAATAAACAATATTAATCAAAAAGGATTGAAACATAGCTCCATTGATACATTATGCATCTTGGCCTCACTGAACGATCATGGTTTCCTTGGGTGTTGAACCCTCATTTGCCCTCGTTTGTATAAAAAAATAAAAAAGAACAGCATATTTTACCTTATTATATGCAAGTGCCATTGAAACTGCACCTCTCATTAGACCAGCCCACCAGATCACAATCTAAAGGGAAATGATGTTAATAAGCTTCGATATAATTCAGAACAAAAATAAAAAAAGAAGCTGGCAAGGCAAAAGAAAACGAATCATTAACTTGCTGCTTGAAGCTGATCTTCTCAGTCTGTGATTTCCTAGATAAGTTGGATATGAAGGATAAGGGGAAAACAAAAGCTGCTCTTCCAATCATAACAAGTGCAAGTAATACTGAACTAACTGCAACTGAAGTTCCAGGGCTGTGACAAGTCAATCAAACACGGCACATAAATATCAATAAATGGTATTCCAACGAAGCTGTTACATTGGGGACTGTATTCTAATAGACTATAATCCCACACAGAGGATGAAGTTTTCATAAATATTATACACACCTGTCACTGACAAATCTCCACTTTTCAATATCCAAGGCATCCATACCAACATAAAGAAAGATAAAAATCTCAGCAACAAATGACATTGTTGCAAAAGCATGCCTGCAATGTTTGGGCGAGATGTAAAATATCAAGAAAATGAACCAGTTCCTGATTAAAGAAATAGTATCAACTATTGCAAATAGCATAAGTCAAAATTTTCGATAAGACATACTTGGTAGTGACTCTTGAACTCTCAGTCACATTGTGCCAGGTGTAATGGGACATCACAATCCCACAGAAAAATACTGTGAGAATGCCACTCAAATAGAACAGCTGCATGACAAATTGAAGTTATCATGTCAAAGTTATATAAACAACAAATTAATCATCAAAAAATGTAATGAACGAATTAGAAGGGAACAGGAGAAGAATCTTCAGAAAGTTAAGACAAATCTTACTTCAGCTAACATATATGAAAGGTATGCCATGAGCATCATGAGAGCAAACTCACGATCTGTTGAGTGCCTGAATCACATTAGACATCAAGTTACTGTATTATCATTTAGTACTTTCTTACTATAGTGCAAAGACAGAAATATGTGTTTCTATATCTATCTAGGAAGTAGGAACCAACAAGCATGTATACTCAAATTAAAATCATTGGACCCCTCCAGCAAGTGAAATATACCGATAGTCAAGTTCACAACATTATAAACCTCTACCAAATTACATAGGGCTTCATCAACCCAGCCACCAACCAACTGATAAAGTCGTGCCAATACATGTTTCTAATTTAAGGACTCATTGTGAGTATAACAAATGGAAGGTTACAATATGGAAAAGTACAAATTAGGGAGAAAAAGATCGAAACCACTACATACCTGCCAAAATATAACTTTTTGATGATGTAAGCACTAAGCAGCCCTGTCTGCATGAGGAAGAATCAAATGCATTTCTCACATTATTGCTTGCAAGTATACAAAAGTGTGTGTTCAAATATCTTTAAGTGTGGATGCGCAAGAGAGATAGGGTAAAGACTTACAAAAACTCCCAGCATAGTGCTTGTGACAAATAAATATAAGAAGTTGCAAAGAAACTGCCATGCAATTCTGGAATTGATATTAGTGAGATCAAAGCTCTGGATTGCATTGAAAAGCACTACTGATGTCGCATCATTTACAACACCCTCTCCAAATACTAAACTATATAGTAAGGGTGTCTCATCCTGATTAAGCACCTGCAACAACAGATGAAACAAATTTACATTTATGAATAGTATGTTATATGTCAAAATTCAAACCAATTCTATTCCTTAAATATGTTTAACCTGCAATGTGCAAACTGAATCTGTTGCTGCAAATATTGCGCCAATTGCTGAAATAGTAGAACAACTCAGTAAGCTCCCAAATGGAGAAAACCAAAAAGAAATGAATAAGGAAAACAAGGAGATCATAAATGTAATACCTAGATAATCCCCTATATCCAGCTGACCAATATCCATTCTCTTAAAGATTTGTGTAGCACCTGGGAGAACAAAGCTAATAATCAGTACCGAGTAATACTCTTGTCATTGAGCCAAATCAAATATACTGGTTGTTGACGTCAATAAAGATCAAACAACAAAGAAGTTTACTTCAAGGATTTCTAGATATTCTGTTTTTGTTCAAACAATAAACATTGGCAAGGAAATTTCCAGACCAAAAAGTGATCTAATCCTGATTTATGTTGAGATCCTAAGCCAAATCCTCTAGGCAGCAAATTTAATAGAATAAATGGAAGCTAAAATTATTAAACTTATTCCCCTTTCCATACCAAACCTTACCCCTTACTTTACTAAACCTTCCCTCACTCCATCCAAACAAAGTGAGGAAGGGGTGTGGTTCTGACAATTGGCAAGTTTGAGTTCATGCAAATATCTAACCATGTGTTTGCCTAAATGAAACTTCAGAAGCATGGCAAAGAATTAAAAAAACTGCAAGTTTGTTCTTCCATACCTAAAGATATGATGAAACAGGATATTAATGTGCCAATAGCACCAAATAGCATGATAGTGATGAAATTACGAAAGAATTGCTTCTTTTTCACCTGAAACCTGTGGATGCAGGGTGAAAAATCAAAGGTTAAATCCAGCAAGAAGAAGTTGGTAATTAAACATCCAAAAATTAAATTAGTAATATCACCATGACACCAACATAAAACAAATAACAGAATGTCAATGATTGACAAAGGACAGGTGAGCCTTGCTCATTACTAGGAAAACATTATATAAAAATAACATTTTCCAGATTTGAGAATTTTGAAGGACAAAAATCAAATCACAATCTTTATACATGCACATATTTGCTGAAAACAACCAGTTTCTGAGAGAATAACATGCGACTGACCAATGCTAAAAAAGCAAGAAATATACCCCGCATTAAATATAATAGGCGGCAGAAGATATATAAAGAAAAGATCCTCGCTGAAGACTAAAAGATGCGAGCTTCTTCCACCACTAATCAGCAGAATAACAACCCCAGTGCATAAACCCTGCCACCAACATATACAGCACCAAACATTTTAGTACAGACAAATAAAATCCTAAATCAAAGGGTATATATATATATATATATATATATAATTAAGGTAAAGTACGTTCAACAAGGTGCTTTTATTTTATTTCTAAAACGACTAAGAAATCAAGAACTTAATGAGAATAATAGTTTGAATAGAGTGATTCTCACAATGAGAAGGGCTGTAATGGACTCATTCATCCATCGATTCTCCTCTAGAAGATGACCAATCACAATACAAGCGCAGAGAAGCGTCACAAATAAGTTCATAGAGATCACAGAAGCGTGATCAGATGTGGATAGCGATTGATATTTTGACATAACTGAGCCTAGAAGGGTCTCCATGGTATCCGCTTCTTCTCCTTAATCGACGAAATTAAACAGCCAAATGGTGATAATTAAGCAATAATAAGAAATTTTGAAAGCTTAGATTGCTTTCCAAAAACCAAGAGTCCAAAAAATTCTGAAATTTTATGTCTCTGAACTATCCATTCCACGGAACTCTTAATATCTTCAACTTCTCGATCTCTGCATTAAAATAAACCAACACGAAAATCAAATTCTGATTAGCAAATAAAGCATCAGATAAGCTAGTCTTTTTTCTTTTTTTTTCCTATTATCAAAAGGGAAATATAAGAACAATAATGCATGTTGTGTAGTGCTTGAAATCCATAAAAAAGCAACTACCTTTAGGAGGGAAACGAGAAAATTAATACTAAAAATAAATTCCATTTTGGTGAATTTTCTCAGCAACCAAAAGGAAACAATTACCTTCACATTTCCAATCGCAGCCAACAAATAATGCATGAAACTGCAAATAGAAAATCAACAAAGGGAAGATAAGTCGAACAGAGTGGAGAAATCAATCTGCTTCGAATTTCCCTTTGAAAAGAAAAGATCTTTAGAGCTCCAGGAACCGATTAGTGAGAGAGAAAAGAAACACGTCTTCGAAGTAAATTTTGAAACGATTTTGAATCAGGTAGAAAAAGAGACAAGAGGTGAAAGTTCTGGAAAGAGAGAGAACGGAAAGACGAGAGAAAGGGGAAAAGAGAGCCGTGTTGTGCGGGATAACACAGAGAGTAGGAGAGAGAAAGGAGCAACTAACGGCAATGGAGGTTCGTGGATCCTGACCGTTGAATGTGTTGATTCGTTTTGTCAGTTGTGTTTGTAACGGGTTTAGTGTGAGATTGTCTATATGGTAATATATTAGTCTTGAGGAGGGAAAAGATATATTATGGTTGGATTTTACATGGTAAAAAAATAAATACGCAAGTTATTTTTTAAATTTAAAAATAGTTTATATACATCTTAGTTTCCCGACGACGTCGTTGTTTATGCTCGTTAATTTTTATATATTAAGAGTAAATATAATTAATGTATATTTTTTATTAATTTTATAATAAATAGTTTACATCACTAAAATTTTAAGAATATTCACAAAATATAAAAAAGTACATTTTATAAAATAATAAAAAAAAAATTCAATTCTTGTTAAGAAAATAACATATTTCTAATAATTATAATTTGACAACCAAACTCTCATAAAAAATTAATTTTAAAAGATGAGAAATCAGTTTTAGCTGTAATGATACTTAACATATTAATCATTATTTTAGAACATTATTTATAATTTTGATATTTTTTTTCTTTTTTTTTTATTTTTGCTAAAGTCTATGCACATGTAAGTAATTTTTTATTACAAAATAAAAAATTCTCTTAATGTATTATATGATTTGCTAATATAACGTGTTATATATAGTTTTATATTATATATATATATATATTTCTAGTGAGTTTTATTATCTATTTCACATCAAACAATGAATCTTATAATATATCATTTAATAAATAATATAAATTATATTTACTTTTATATAATAAGTTTCTTATAGGAAATAATTATAATAAATCAAATTCAAAATTTATTAAAATAATAATTAAATATATTATATTCTTACTATATTAAATATATATATATATATATATTTAAGTAATATAAACATTATTTAATATATAATATAATTTCTTATTTGACATAAATTTAAATACTGATATTATATAAATGCATGTATAATATTAATTGTATTTATCTCAATAAAAGTCTCTCATGAAACTATAAAAATTTCGGATTTATGCTTTTAACATAAAAATTGTCACACTGGAATAATTGCTCTATGCATAGGCCCTACAATACTCGAAATGTAATTAAAATTAAATGGACTTTTAAATACAAATTGTTAATTGGTTATAAATGCAAAAAAAAAAAAAATCTCTCATAAAAACTATTGAATGGAAGATAGGAGATAAAAAATACAAACATCCAAAGATAATATTTTCGAGAAAAAAATTTCTAAACTATTTTTTTATAAAATAAAATAAAAATCTTTTATAATAATACATAAAAAGAAAGCAAATGGAGGAACGTTCCTCATCGCATAAAATCCATTCATTCTAGAGAAAAATTTCTTCTATTTCATATATTTTTTTTAATTTATATTGTTGTTCTAAATCACTTAATAATTTCAATATTCAATGGATTGCGTTTGGTAAATTTGAAATGCATTGTTCAAGAAATTGAAGATGGTGGGATTCTCATGATCAAATAACTTTTTGAAGAGAAAGGCTTCACGGATTAAAAAACTAAGGTTGTTATGCATTAATTCATCTTTTCCATTTCTTTTATTTTTTGAGATTAATATAATTTTGATCTGACTGATTTTATCACTCATATAAAAATTGAGAGATCTCAAGTTCTAATCATAAAATAAAATTTTTAGATCTTTTGTATCAAAATTGTGTTTCTACTGCTATATGTCAGTTGTAATCGAAATTTTATTAATCAAAGATACACTTTTGCAAATCAAGATTTAAAATTTTCAGACCTTGAACTTGAAGTCTTTATTAGCATAATCATTCTTGTTTTAGAAAAATTAATGTGATTAGTATTTTTTTTAAAAACGTCAAACACATTCATTTAATAATTAACTATGTTTATGTGGAATTCATTCAATTAAGTAATTCACAAGTATCATTATAATATAATACATTCTATGATATATTAATTTGTTTTTTTTTTCTCTCTTTCATTTGAAAAAAAAAATGAAAAATATATTTTGTCCCCTCAATTGATCCATCATAATCTAATACCTCCAATGACTTTGCATATATTATTCATATTATTGCAAATAATTGTTGAATACTACTTATATTTTTTATATTTTTATTTATTGAAAACTCTAACGGACCGAAATTATATTACATATTATACAATAAGGGTAATCATCTTCTTAACTTACTAAATTAATGAAAATACTCGTGATTGAAAGAGCTCAAACTTGAGACATTTCAATTTTCACATAAGTAAAAAGACGATTCTACTACACCTGATTGACACTAATAATTGTAAACACTTGTAGTTGATAATCATCAGTTGATAAATTTTAATTATTTGATAAAATTTTAATAATTATTATTGTCAAAACGTAAAATAAATTTTATATTTACATTTCTAATTAACGGTTGATTGAAATTTATATTAGTTTATATCAGTTATTAATTGTTAATTGAAATTAAAAAAAAAAAAAGTTGAATCAAATCCTCTATAAAAGGCAGGCATTTGATGACTGTATTAGTAAAAAAATAGTAGAAAAATAAAATAACTTGATATGAGAATTTTATAAAATTTATTACTTATAAAAATTTAATATAATAAGTGTATTGACATGACATGGGATGCACTGGTGGATACAAATAAGCAGTTTCCTTATGTTCAGTGACAGCTGTGAAATGGGGAAAAGATTACAAACCTCTGTTTCCACATAAGACCTGATACTGATAGGCAACAGTGGCTATTACTTTAAACTTGATAAGTTTTCTACTCTACTAATACTGCCAAAACCTTTCAGTTCTGTTTCTGTTCATCCAGCATGAGCTTTGGCTGTATTCAAATTAATAATGCACTATCATGTGCTCTTATTAGGTGGGGCCATACTCTTCAAGAGCCAAACATTCTGAATTTTCCTATAATTTTTTAAATATCTTTTAGCGATTAAAAATTATTCTGTATATTCTCGTAACATAATATTATTTGAGAATACATTTTATAAAAAGTTAATTTATATAACCTTTAACTTTTAATATTTTATAAAAAATTACTCAAACAATTAAATAATACTACTATAACTAATTTTACGGAAAAAAACTCCCAAATTGAATTATTATCAATAGTGGCAATTTAATAAATTTTAAACATAATTACCGTTTTGAAAACTTATCTAAAATCAAATCATTATTTTGTTCTCATCAATCAAATCTCATTTCAAGGACAACTTCATCATGGCTTTTAGTGTTTATTCTAAAACATTATTTCGTTTAACATTATTAAAAAAACTAATTTAAATGATTATTAGGCAAAATTAGTTATTTAGCGGAGAATTGTCAATTTTATTTTTATAGTTATTTTTCATCATTGTATTGTAGAAAATAAAAGAAATTTACTTTTCTATTTTAAAAGGGGCAAAATTTTAGAAGAAATAAAATATTGTTATCCAAAATTGATAATTATGTCCTCACTTAAAATTATGAGGTATTTAAAAAGGGATAAAGTTTGTTAATTAATTTGAAGTATTCGAATAATTTAAAAAATGACTGAATTTTCCACTTTCTTTCACTATTTTAAAACACTTTAAGCTCTGATCGGCAATAAAACACAATTCTTTATTATTATTTATAGTGTTTATAGTATAACATTTGAACTGTTATTAAAATTTAAGGAGCCAATTATGAAACATTACTTATTTTATTAATGTTTAATAAAATATTAGTTATTCGTTTAAAAAAAAAAAATAAAAAAATAAAAACATTACATAATAGGTGGATGAAAACTATCTAAATCTAAACATCTGTGTGTGTGTATATATATATATATATATATATATATATATATATATATATAAATCGTGAGGTTTATTTTTTTTCGCGAGGTTTATATTTGCACTGCAGATTTACAAAATATAAAAAGATGATATATATTTTCTAATACAAAATAATAATAAAAGTTGAAATATTTTTATGTTGTTCCGAAAAAAGAATAAACAAATCTTATGTTAAAATTAAAACATAATAAATAAATAAATGATGAAAAAGGGACTACTACTCAGCACGTTGTAGATTTGATTCTTAAGATCATTTGGACTTCTTGTTGTTAACGTTATTACAAATTAAAAATATTAATAAATAAAGATTTATTTGGCAATCACTAATTTCCGTTTCGTTTCGGATCTCACTAAAAAGAATATATTCCTATTTTGAACTTTAAAAAAATATAATAATATTTTTTTTTTCAATAAAAATAATTAATAATATCTTAATCAATTAATAACTCTTAAACGCATAAAGAAAACAAAAAATAATTAAAATTAAAAAAAATAAAAAATTAAGTAGAGTAGTGGATCCATCTGAATAATTAATGTTCTGCCATTTTTGTCCTTTTTTATTTGTCCGTGGAATCGTATTCATATCATATATCCTAGTACAAAAGCACATGCCCTTTGTTTCATAGAGTAAATTAGGATACATATGGAAAAAAAAAAAAATTAGAAGGATAATCTTGAAAGGAAGAGCAATAGCAACATAATTAAAATAATTCAAATGATTAATTGCCCATCCACTCATTTTTATTAAAAAAAAAAAAATCAAACGACCCATTATTGAGTTGAAAAACTATCTTGGAGCATTTGGGTATTGTAAAAACTATCTGCAAATTTGAAAAAAAAAAAAAAAAATTGAACGAACAATTAAATTCACACAATGATCTAATGGATTGAGTTGAAAGAAATAATAAAAAAATACATGGAGAATCGAGACTCAACCAAAGGAAAATATATATAGGTAGGTAATTTTAGATAGATAAAGATAAATTTCAAAAGAATTGATTAATATAAAAAATATTAATTTTTAAAATTAAAAAATATTTTATTTTTAAATTTAAAAAATATTTAGTAGCCAGTAAAAAAGAACAAGTATTTTTAAATACATAAGATTAAATTTTTAAAAGTATTGATTAATATCATAAAATATTAATTTTTCAATTTAAAAAATATTTTAATGGCCAATCAAATTGTAAAAATGATAGTAAAAAAAAAAAGAAAAATAGGAATGCTTAAATAATGGAGTGACACATCAATATTTTTAAAATGGTTTTTTGCTATAGATGTCCGAGTAGGGGGAATAATGTGATTTCCGATAGCGCTTTTAGTGAAATTTAGGATATTATAAAATAACCTTAATCATAGCTAATTAAAAAATTATATTTTATTAGTTGATTGGACATATTTATAAAAATTATTTTTTAAACCAATCATATGTGATCTAATTGTCTTCTCACTTATTTGAGGAGTAAGAGATCCTGAGTTCAAAATAAATATGACTTTTTGGAACTTAATATTCGACTGAATGGTTAATTAACTCAACTAATAATGCCATTATTAAAAAAAAAAAAAAGGAAAATGAAAGGAGAAGAACAGAGTCAAAACTTGCTTACTTCAAGAACATGAACGTAGTGTTTTGTTTATTTATTCGCTTTTTGTGTATCTGACATAAAAGGAGAGCTGCGAGCACAAGAACAAAGGATCGCTCTATTTTCCACTTTCCCACCTTCTCTGTACTTTCAACGTGTCAATAACACTTTCTTGTGGTTTGATCTTTACCAGCGCGAACTTTAATCCCATCATTCTTGGCTGATCGTTTAACAGAAATATTCAGTATCTTAATCTGAACTGTTAATCTTTTGCACAGTTCTATGGGATCTGGGGTTGTTAGTATAATTTGCTTGCTGTCAGTAACGTCAAATAGTATAAGTGTTGAGGAATAAATGCACTTTACATGTACTCGAAGTCTTTACTCTAAGAAAGGCATGGATTTTGCAGGAGAAAGAAATGCGTTCGCATGGCTGCTGCTCTAGTTCTAGTTTTTTTTATACACAAGACCCAACGCTCCATCTCTTGTAGATTACGAGCGAGCGACAGCTCATTCGTCTGAACAGTCAAAACACTTTTATTGATGTAGTTTGGAGAAATGTCCTGTCCATAGATCTAACGGCTCGTCGTTTAATGCTTTTCGGGATACCAAATTAACAGCAACTAAAAAGCCCATATCATGGAAGCTCAAAGAACTTGCAAACCTTTTAGCCCAAGTTCAAAGCACAGTGGATTCAAAGATCATTTCAGCTTTGATTTTTAATTCATGGGGAGGCTTAATGAGCCCATAATGGATTATAAAATAGCTACTTAAGTTTAGGTGTCAACGTTTGAAAAATAAAAACCCCTAATATAATCACGCTTGTAGGCGATCCCGACCCCCGATTCTCCAATCCCTTGCTCTTTGATCAGCAGAAGCAGAGAGTAGGGTTTATACAATTCCAATTCTTCCTATTTATCAAAATCGATTCAATTCAATCATCTTATAATTCAATTTTCGGTTATCGATACTTAGTAGTAACAGAAATAAGCGTAACGAAGAAGAAAAGATGGGTGCGCAGAGAAAAGGCGGAACTAGGGTTGCAGAGGACCCAGAGGAGTTAGCTCGACATCCTTTGCAAGCCATTCTATTAGCAGATAGCTTCACCACCAAGTTCCGTCCCATCACTCTTGAACGCCCAAAAGTTTGTATCCTTTATCTTTATACGTATTAGAGAATGTGAACTTGATAACCAGACGAGTACTGCGCAAAAATATAATTAATTTATAATGTGTGCTTTTTTAGGTTTTATTGCCGCTGGTAAATGTGCCTATGATTGACTACACTTTAGCATGGCTGGAATCTGCTGGAGTTGAAGACGTTTTCGTTTTCTGTTGCGCTCATTCTCGGCAAGTGATTGATTATTTGAAGGTTTCCGAATGGTTTTCGCAGCCTAATTTCACTGTTACAACTATTGAGTCTCATAATTCTATTAGTGCTGGAGATGCTTTGCGTTTAATTTATGAACGCAATGTGGTATGTTTATTTATTTCTTGAAGTTTTCATTATTTTTCTTTTTTGCTTTTTCATGTATTCAAGTAATGTAAGTTTGGTTGTGTCATTTGAAAACCTGAGGACTTATTTAAGGTATCTGAGGGGAGTTGATTTTAGGAGTTTAAAGGATGGAATGTAAAGGGAGGTTATCTCTTAATCTTTTTTTCTTTAGTGATAAGTAAAATAAACTTAAAAAGCTAGAAAACTTTAATTTTTTATGTTGAATAATGTTGTCAACACTGCCTGATTGGCCATATAACTCGTGTAATAAAATTGGGAAGTTGTTATAATTTTTCTTTTGGTTCGTTTTGAGCTATATATTAACTATCAGGTTCTTTTTAAGTAAATTATTCTGTATTCTGTTTATATCAGTGTTTCTTTTTTTACTATGTGATATTCTGATTAATTTTATTTTGGCTTTTGAAGATACATGGAGATTTTATCCTTGTTAGTGGGGATACAGTAAGCAACATGTCACTCACACAGGCTATCCAAGAACATAAAGAGAGAAGGAAAAAAGACAGTAATGCAGTAATGACTATGGTTATTAAACAGTCAAAGCCTTCTCTAATTAGCCACCAGTCACGGCTTGGTACTGATGAACTATTTATGGCTATTGATCCTGAAACGAAGCAGCTTCTATACTATGAGGATAAGTCTGACCACTTGAAGGGGGTCATACCTATTGACAACATGTTGCTTGCTGACAATCCTTCTATTTCTCTACATAATGACAAGCAGGTTTGTTCCTCAAATTATTTCACATCTTTCAAAACTGTGTCTGACCTGAAAATTTTTCAGTTGATGGACCAAGCTTATATTTTGAGTCCTCCATTGTTTTTTTTTTACTACCTTCTCCAGCCTTAGTTTCAATGTCAATTATTTCTCTTTCTATTCAAACAAATTACACTGACACATTTCTTTTCCTTTTACAGGATTGCTATATTGATATATGTTCTCCAGAAGTTCTGAGTCTCTTCACTGACAATTTTGACTATCAACACCTGCGCCGTCATTTTGTAAAGGGATTGTTGGTTGATGATGTATGCTCTGTTCTTAACATGCTTTAGTAATCTTTTAAAGCATAATTTATGAGTGATGTGCTCAGTGCATGTGAGAACTTGCTTATGGACATGTATATGTTATGTTGGATCCTGATCATAGGAATGCGTGTGCACATATGTTGGCATGCATATGCGCATTATGTCTGCTGCCTGTTGACGTATGGCTTTGTGTTAAAGTCATAAAAAGAATGTAAAAATCTGTTAGCCTGTCACTTGAATAATTGTTTTTAGTTCTTTTGCATACCTATTTATGTTAATGTCCCCCTGAAGAGCAGTCAATGTTGCGTTGCATATGTCTGTTAGCTGCAAAAGAGACTTAACTATATATTACTAACTACCACTATCTCTAACCCTCCTGGGTAAACTTTGATGTCTTCACTTTCAATCTTTTTGCATTTATTGAGATATCCATGCACATTTGTTTTTGTTTATTTTGTCATATTTTTTCTCTCTTAATTTATTTGTCACATTAAAGTTAAATAACTTTTGAAGAAGTATCTTACTAATTTGTATTTAAAATTTCACTTGTCACTTGACATTCTTCTATTATCATCTGCTAGATATTTCTCATTACAGTTAAAATTGGCGATTCATTGAAAGTTCTTACATTCTACAGACAACATATTGATGCTTTGCAGATTATGGGTTACAAAATATTCACTTACGAGATTCACTCAAGCTATGCGGCTAGGATTGATAACTACCGAAGCTATGACACTGTCAGTAAGGACATCATTCAGAGGTGGACATACCCATTTGTGCCAGATGTGAACTTTTTTGGAAATTGTGCAACTAAGCTTGATAGACAAGGGATGTACCGCGCAACAGGTAAGAATTAGTAGTCTACTTTACTTTGAAACACATTAACTATATTTAATTGTATTTTCTAATAACTTTATTTCTCTCACCTCCTCTCTCACTCTCTCTCTATGTGTGTGTGTGTGTGTGTCTCTGTCTATTTATTTCATGTTTTGAATTTTGCCTGTTTTGCCATTAGCAGGAACTGGGAACTTAATAATGCCAGCTCAAACTGCATTTTACTGTTGTCTTGAGCTTTTTAATGTCTTTTTTTTTCTTGTTTCATTGTATGGAGATATATTATTGTAATTGTATGCAATTCTGATTTAGGATTGGAAATATTTAGCATATTTTTCTGATGCCAATAAATAATTTAGGAGATTTGTTTATCCCATTTGTTGGCTTAGAGTACACCATTGATGGTATAGTGAACCATTATATGGATATGATGAAATGGCATTTCTTCAATAATTCATTATTAGTTTAGTTATTATGTGGTAATTCTCACAATGTGAAATCCCTCATCTCCGTAGCATGGTATTTTTGCAAGGAGCTTCTGACGATATCCTTTTGGATAAGTTGTTCTTACCGGCACATTATTTTCATTTCTGTACAGAAATAGAACAATCACGTTCTGCACAAATTGGTCCTTTTACTGTTGTTGGAAAAGGAACCAGAATTGGGAACAACTCAAAAATTTCAAATTCTGTTATTGGAAAAGGCTGCAAAATCGGATCAAATATTTCAATAGTAGGTTCCTATATATGGAATGATGTCACTATTGAAGATGGCTGTCAACTAAGGCATGCAATTGTATGTGATGGGGTGGTAATTAAGTCAGGTGCAGTTTTGGAACCTGGTGTGGTATTGTCTTTCAAGGTATTTGCCTTCTCTTTCTAATGTATTTTCTTGTCGTGCTGCTTCTCATTGAATTTAACATGCTAGCAAGATAATCACTGATTGAAATATTGTTTAATGTTCTGGGCTGAAAACTTCAACTGAAAAGGCAAAATCCTTTTTCCGAAATATTTTGGGAACTATAAAAATATCTCGACATTGTTTAATGTTTTGCACTGATTTAGATTTATGTAGGAATTATCTCAATTCAATGAATGTTAATCAGTAGGAATTTACTAATGTATTCCCTTAGGGTGAAATAACTTTATCTGTCAATTTTCAGTGAGTTCTTTTTTTTTTTTTTAATCATGCCGGCCAATTTTCTTTTTTGGCTCACCTCTTTAAATTTTTTTACATATACTCCCGAAACAAAGGGGCAGGGGATATTATATTAGATACACTTTATTACAGACTATAAGAAATGGTATAAGAATGTGGATATTATCTAGGAAGGAAAATCAAGAACTCTACTATTATAGGCTACAATGGAGTTAAGTTAGATATTTAATTGGCAATGATCTCAACAATTTTAACAAAGATTTGGCATTGAAGTCGTTTGACCATCAGTATTAAGGACACCGTTGCCAAGGAAATCAAAGAGGTGGAAGAGGTCAGTTTTCTAGTAGAGGTGGTAGTAATAGTCTTGACCCTCAAGCATATGATGGATGTTGGCCGGGTCCTGTGGTGATCAGACAGCAGCTCAAAGACGAAGCCAGTTTCTACGAAAATTTGGTCATCATGTGCTATTAGGTTATTACTTTCAAGCTCAAAATGAATGGAGGTCGCATTTTTTAAGTTTGATATGTGTAATGAGTTCAAAATCTTGCCACGTTCTAATTGTCTGTTCTTGATTTATTGACTTCATCTGTTGCTTTTAATTTAAGTTGTGCTAATGTTTTCTTTACTTCAGGTTGTTATTGGACAGCAATTTGTTGTCCCTGCCTACTCAAAAGTGTCTTTGCTTCAACAGCCAACTATGCAAGACAGTGATGAAGAATTGGAGTATGCTGATAATAACAGTGGAACAATAGATTCATGTAAGTTCTTGATGTTTTATGTGCCTCTGCACGCTCGAGTGTGTATGTATGTGGGGGAGAGAGAGAGAGAGAGAGAGATGATGATGATGATGATTCATTGGCTCTATTCTGTTGTCTTATTAGAATTTTTTTGTTATACAACAGTTACAGGTACTGGGGATATTCTGAACAAGGAGATGACATCTGAATTATCTGGGACTCAACATTGGCCAGCATCAGAGGTTAGCTATTAATTTTGGTTTCTGCTTTGAATAGCTGTGACTGCTATTCCGTGGTTGTTATTTTATATGTCTAGTTTTATAATTTTCTTTTTGTTACTCTGCCATTTTCTTCAAAATTTTTATATGAAAGCCTGAATTATGGTGAGAAAGAAGTTCATGCCTAGGTGTAAGGACAAAAACAATGTTAATGTGGAATAACAATGACCAAGTACAGAGTATATATATTGGAAATGCAAAGGTGTAGCAACCAGATAGCTGGTTCATTTCTTCAGTTAATTGTCTCAATCCTTACTGCAGTATAGGCTTGTTATATATGCTGTCTACTTATTTTGTTTTTTTAATTTTTCTTCTTCTTGGTAACAAGAGAACTTAAATAGTCATTTATCGAGCAACTGTATATCATGCTTAACACTTTTTAAGTCTCATCAGCTTGGGCCTGGTGGTGCTGGTTATGTTTGGTCAATCTCTGAAGGAGTTCATGAGGATGAATGGAGGCATTCAGTTGCACCCATTCCTGCTGAGAAACTTGCTGAGGCCATGCAAGCTGTAGAAGATGATTGGGAATTGTTGAATCTAGATAGCAGTGCTCTATCACCTTCCGGAGAGTTGAAACCTGGCTCTCAGAGTGATGATTCTGAAGATGATGAAGGTTCTAGAGATGACACCTTTGAGAAAGAGGTAAAAAACTTCAACTAGAACGATGATGAGAATTTTTCGCACAATCTTGAACCTACAATAATGGTTTACAGGTTGAAGCAACATTTTTGAGGGCTGTTCATGAAAATATCAAAGTTGGAGACATAATCCTTGAGATGAACTCACTCCGGTATGCTTCATTCCATTTATTTAGGCACCTTGCTCCAATAATGTTGAAATATATATCATCGTCTGATGAATTTTTATTTAGTCTAAACAGTGCAACTCCTTTCATATTCCTTCAAAAGCTAGTGTATCTACTTGTTTGCATTTAAGCTACATGTGAAAGTGAGGAAAAATTAACAAAAGTTCTCTTCATGTTTTGCTGATTACTTGTCAATGGATAGGTGGGCTGATGATATAGGTGAATGTTTCCCTCTGCATACTTGTGCAGAATTTTTTTACTTGCAATTTATGTTGTTATCCCTGTCAAAGAAAAGAAGAAATGATCTGTGTTAGATTTGGATGAATGGTGTCTCAAATCCTTCTTGGCCATGAGACTTAACTGTTCAAGCTTTTAACAAACCTTTCTGAGGTCATATTTGTTCCTACCCATGTTGTGAGCTTTGTTTGTGATACTTATACTGCTTGAACTATCAAAGAAGACATATTTCTCAGCCATCGTTTTCCTCAACCAAGCTTTTCTGTCACTCTTTTTAGGTTGTCGTACAACATGACATCTGCAGACTGTGCTGGAGCGATATTTTATGCAATGATGAAATTGGCAGTAGAAACTTCATATACTTCAGCTGGTAATTTTAAAATCTTAAGCTGTTTTTTGTATTGTACATTCATGCCAGCATAGAGCATTTTCATATCTAGTGATTAATCCAGAGCTAAAAAATTTTTCTTGGAGAATGAAAATGCATATGAATTTTCGCAAACCAAGATAGGATGCAAAGCTGTGAATTTTTTGACTGGGTGTGATTCTCACTACAAGTTCCATCTTACTAGAAGCATATCTCATTTTAAACTTGTGATTACTTTCATTTTATTTTTTCGATGTATAGGATGGAACTCTAGCTTTATTAAAATTGTTAAGTTTATAGCCCTGGGAGCTGACTAATGCTTTATGTCGTTTAAATTTAAATTAACACTTCATTTTACCTCTCAGCTGAATTGTGCAAAAATGTTGTCGACATTCTAAATACATGGCAAAAGCTGCTAAAGTTCTATGCAAAAGAAATAGATGACCAGGTTTGCGTTTTTTATGTTCTCAATTAATTATTGTTTCTTTGGCCAATGCACATTTTCCCTGTCAATTTAGAAAGACTGCCTAAGCTCTCTGTTGAATCCCACTTTATTTTGGAACATTTTTCCTGCATAATCTGCTGCTATTAAATCCTGGTCGGAACCAGTTTATCTTTAACTAAACTCTCAGGGCAGAACCAGTTTTCACCGAATTGCTGATTCAATCCTGCCTTTATTTCTCACTTTAATTGGCATAACATTGCTCAAAGATGTTTTGTACTTCAAACTAAATTTCCATACATGCATCAGATTTTTCTTTTTAACTGGATGTATATCACCATTTGCACCTTATATTTCTGTCTTTTCTCTATTGATCATTAACCAATGGTGCTCTGTATACTTAGTCATACTTGTCCCTTTGAACTTTGATTATTGTATTGTTGTACTTAGTCATGCATGTACCTTCATACTTGTTGATCATCCAGTTTACTCTTTCTAATTGGGTATATCCTACCTGAAATATCATATCACTCTCTTTTTAGTATTTCCCTTTGAATGAGAATCTTCACATCATATGGAGAAAATAAAAAATTTCTTACTTTTTTCTATGTTTACTTGGATATGGTTGCATTACTATCAAACAGTTCTGTCAATTGATTGAGTAAAAATTTTATTGCTTGATCAAGTAAAAATTTTGAACACCCAACATATTTGCTCGTTCCATATCTTATATCCTTTACTTGAAATTGTCTATAAACTAAATCTCATCAATGATGGAATGGACAGATTGAAGTGATACTGAAATTTGAAGAAATGTGTCTAGAGTCTGCCAAGGAGTTTTCTCCCACTTTTTCCCAGGTATCTTTCTTGTCTTGGGTTTATGGGTGTGACTATTCAAGCATTAGTCTGGAACCTATTAACTAAAAGTTGCACATATTGAGTCAGTTTCATATTCTGCTTTGGTCAGCACATAATGCATTCCTGGTTTTACAGTTAGGTTTGCTTCAATTGGTAAGCCGATAAAAACTAATCTAATCCTAAAGGTGTGCCAAATTATCAGTCAGCTCCTGCTTAGAATGAAAGGATATTGCTTAAGTCCTGCAACTATGAGTGAAGGCCAAGTCCTATGTCATTATGAGGACTTAAAGGAAAATCTATATGAGGCGCCTTTTTATGATTTAAATTAATGACGTAGTGTTTAGATTGTGCAAGAAAAAAGGTGCTAGCTTGTAATTGGATATAGACGTGAGTTTGGGGAAAGATGCCTTGGTCTTTGCAAGTTAATTTGGCTGGGTGTACTTAATCAAATTTGGGGATATACTTGTAGCTTGCTTTACTTGTCTAGGCTGAGATTTCAAACCTTCCGAAGTCCATTAAATTCCTAATAGAATATTCAGGCTGAACGACTGATTCTTTTACCTTTATATTCTCTTAGATTTTGCCTATTTTATACGAGAAAGATATTCTTGAAGAGGATGCCATATTGAGATGGGCTGATGAGAAAAAAGATGCCGAGGAATCAGATAAAGTTTTTGTCAAGCAATCAGAAGCATTCATTCAGGTAAGGTTTCACACTTGCTATTTCCAGTTGTTATTCTTGTTATCGACTTTTAGACATGGGATATTCTGAATTTGGATCCATACAATATATGTCCTATACAGCGGAGGCAGACCCATATGCTATTTGCCGAACTAGCCTTTACCTTATTAATGACGATGAGCAAGGAAGGATTATTTTCCTTCTTCTTTTTAAACCCTAAATCTAATGTATACTTCGTTCTTTTAAAATCACACTTTGTTATCATTCTAATGGAGCTGTGATTGCGTCAATTAAGAGACAAAAGTTTGAGTGCGTCCAGACATGTATAATTCTATTCCATGGCTTACAACTTGGATATGCATTGGGTGCAGTGGTTGAAGGAGGCATCCGAAGAAGAAGACTAAGATGGAAAAGAAAGTGATTTAACTAACAGAGATTGTAAAGAACAATAACTACTCTGGCAGATTGATGCATCATGTTTTGTGTGGGTTGCTCGTTGAATTAAGGGCCCCTTTGAGTTGTGATGCTTAACTTCCCATTTTGTTAATTAAGCAATCTAGTTCTGTCCATTAGCCTGTTGTTTTCTCACCACCTGTTGGAAAAAGTTTTGCTATTGGTTCGCACCAATCTTCGCATTTCAAAAAGCTGGGGGCACACTCATTACTCAAGTTCCTCTGTATTTTAATCTCTTTGATGCCACTCTGTGCAAGCAAGAAGTGTTCTGTGCATCAGAGAGTCCCATTGTGAACTCGGTATTATTATAAAGGCTGACATTTTTGAATTGTATGCAAGTAATGTTCTTTTAATGGTTTTTGCTATTGCAGTAAGCATTCTTTTCCAACCATTTAGTCTCTGTTCTGTTCTCATATTCATCTTTAGCCGGTCATTGTACGAGGCCTTTTTACCTTTCAACTGTGTGCAATGCAAAAATTCATATAAAATTTGTTTCGTATGACAGAAAAGATTTATTTCATTATCACCGATTACAAGTTATTTAAAACAAATATTATAATTCTAGTATATGCATCATTTAACAACCAAATTTTAAACTAACTGACTAGGTGTTGGCTGTTAGTGGCTTGAATTGAAATATCCCTTATATAATTTTAGTGAATTGAAATACCCTTTATAACGGCTCAGTGGCTTGCTCATTAGTGAATGAAGGAAATTCTTATATAGCAGAAAGAGAAATACAAGATATGAGTGCTCATAGAAATGCACTTCTATCACACAAATAACAGGACAACCTGCTAACAATATCAACTTATATATACCATCTCTGAGTCTGAGGTAACGATGGCTGATCAGAATCGAGGTGGACCGGGAGGCCCAGGTGGACCGGGAGGCCCTGGTGGACCGCCAAACACTGGCCCACAGCAACTCTCTAGGATGCAACAGCAGCAAAGGAAATACAAACTGCAAGCAAAAATATAATAATAACAGTAAAATATACAAATACATCTTTGCTTCTTTTCTTTATAAAAATATAAACAAATATATGGCTTACCAAGAAGATGCAAGCCTGCATATCCCATTGCAGAGAAAATCACAGCATCCGAAACAGCCTGGTCCCGGAGGTCCTCCCGGCGGCGGTCCCCAACCCGGTGGTGGCATCTTTCTCTGAGTCTATATATCTCAAAGCGAGACTTAAAAAAAATATTCGACAACTAGTTGGTTGGTGGTGCGTCACAAGAAAATTCTATGAAGATGAAGATATTATATAGACAACTTAATATTTATCGCCATTGTTGAGTAGCGAGAAAGGGACAACTTAATGGCCAAGGATTATGACATGAAAACCTTGGAACAGTAGGTACAAATCACAATCACATGTACATGTAGTAGTTTGAATCTTAGGATAAGTGTGAGAGCATTTTATCCACTCTTCTATCAGACCTAATCTTCAAACCCTAAAAAGCTTTCTATGCATGTTTTTAACATTTTGTTCAACAACTTTAAATGAAACATTGGGCCATGTGTATAATATAATTTGTATTTGGCTCCTTGTTATTGGTGTTGGCATTGAAAATGACTAAAGAATAGACTAGATTTAGCACCAAATGTCAATAAGTTTGTGCATTCACTTTATGTGAATAGACTTCATTTTGTTGTTAGTCATACAAATTTATTATTAGACTTACCAAATCAATTCATAATCCGAATTTATATAAGTCAATCTCATGAACTCAAGACATACGTACCATCACAAAATTACAATATAAAAGAAGGAAGTTGAAAAAATGAACATGATTTGTGTAACACCTTAGGCGAATCCCATCCCACATCGATTAAGTGCAAAGTGCAAGTAATGTTAATAAGTATGGACAGATTTTAGACTGTCAAGAGGTCTTTTGGATGGTCTGGCCATGGTGTAAAGAGAATACGGGCAGATTTGAAGTATTTAGTCATATTCACAGACAAAAGGAGAGAAAATTTCACTATAATTGAAAAAAAAAAAAAAAATTATAATCACACAAAGTCTCTAACTCATATTCGAGTAGGTTCTTCCAAATTCTCATACAATCTATTGAAATAGACAGATTTGGAGTATTTAGTTGTCCCTTTAGCCTCACCAAAACATGTTCAAAATTTAAACAGTTTTGATAAATAATATAAATAATTGTATTTTTAATATAATTAATTTCTTGATTTTATTCGTCATTTGACTGCTTAATTTTTTGTTCATTGATTTTAAAAGAATTGAAAGAAAATTATTTATAATAATTAAATGTTGCACGTAATTGCGAGAGTGCACCACTAATAATCCGATTAATAAAGTCTGTTCATTAGATATTGTTATTAATTTAATTAATTTGGATATTTACATTTGTTAATTCCCATTTTGCTTGTAAAATCACTTTTATAACGTAATTAAAATTCATATATAAAGGTTAATATCGAAAAAAGAAAAGAAAATGAATCTAAATTGAATATGAATATTCATAAAATAAAGAAAATAGATCAGAAACTTGATATACATAGAATCAGCGAACCAATTATTATTACAAATATTAGGTAGGCAAATACATATTGCATACAAATTCCTACAGTATTACTGAAAACGTAAAATGCAGCAGATCATGGAGGAGGGGGACCGAATGGGCCAGGTGGGCCGGGAGGGCCGGGAGGGCCCATTGGACCACCAAAGCAATCTTGCAGTAACCAGCAACAGCACAAAAAGCTCATGCTGCACAATGTGAACACACAGTAATCAGGCAACAACAAGATCATGAGTTAACATAAACCGTCAAATTTTTTTATAAAATAAAGTAAAAATTGATTATATATATGAAAAAATTGTAAATACAAAGTCGGAAACAATTACATACCAAGCTCCAATAACGTCACAAAAGCCACCGAAAGGACCAGGCGGTCCTCCTGGTGGCGGACCGCCCCATCCCGGTGGCCCAGGTCCTCCTGGTCCCATATATATAAATAGAATATAATAAAGCTATAAAGGAAGTAACCAGAAGAGACTCCAAAAACCGTTGGAGACAGGAGTGAAGAAGGGGATAATGAGGTTTTTATAGCCCAGTTTTGCTTAAGCTAGAAGCCTCCATTGTCACAAGTACATTTATCACTACTTTGTATGACATGGTATCTTCCAATCCATTCTTAGTATCTAATGGTATTCATCTGCTATTCTTCTTCTTCTTCTCCTATGGCTACCAGTCAAAGCTATTAGACCGTTAAGAAAGCCCAGTGGATGTTGTGGGTGCTTCAATAATGTTCTGTTTTTGTTATAGCGGTGCCCTTATAATTGGTACCATCAAATTGAAATTCACATTACAGGCTTGCCATGTTCTAAAGGAGCCTCCTTTTTTCTTTTTTCTTTTTTCTTTCTACATGTGTTTTCATATTCCGATTCGATATAAAGTCTTCTTAATAATGTCAAATGGGATTATTTTCGAGTATGAAGAAGGAAAAATTTTTATACTGTTGAAATATGAGTAATATGTATTTTTCCATTAGAGTAAGGTATCAATTATAATGTAAAAAGTTAATATTCTTATGAAGTGCCTAATCACAATAGGGCAAGTTTTTGTTAGGCTACATGTCAAGATACTGTCTTATGAATTTACCATACTGCATCATGGCTATCTTGGCCTTAGATTGTATCACATAAAACCCCAGTTTAAAGGTTAAAATTGCCAAATCACGAGCTCGTTCCACTGTACTGAAAAAAATTACATATAATCCTGCAAGATAGTACTCGGATTGTGTTCCTATATAGAAAAGAACATGGTGCACTAAAACTTGGGAAAATAGAAAAGGGGATTTTCATAGGAGTTATCCAGAATTTAAGACAAGGGAGGATTTTTTTTTTTTTTTTTTTTTGGTTCAAATTATCTAATCTTGAAGGTTGAAACTTCACGTAATCCCCTAGAACCTGGCTCTAATCCCCAGTATTACATTTTCTGACCTAACCCTAATCGACAAGAAATAGGTAAACTCCACCCCATCTAAAGAAGGGGCAGATATGAAAAGATAAACTCAATCCAGCCGGTAACCTACCTCATGAATATATACATTTTAAATAACCTTATATTTTCTTATAGAACCCATCTCAAATCCGCCCCGCCCTGTCCTGCCTCGATGCAGGGCAAGTGGCAAGAATGATATTTAATCTCGCAGGGAGGCGAGTACAGGTATTGAAAAACCTGCCCCATAGCCATCCTTGCTAACAAGGTGCCAAATAACTAAGCAAACACGAGTTTGTTAAAAAAACAATAGTATAATATTGAAGCGACAAATTTGGAGGGTAAAATACAAGCGTGGCTTCAAAAGCCGCCATGGAAGCTAAGAAAAAAAAATTGCCAAAAAAAGGGCAAAAGCATAAGATAATGGTATATACCATGGGATGTTAGATATTCTACAGGCTCCTGTGTCAGCTGTGTGAAACAATTGGTTTTGCTAATCTACATGTAACTATAGAGGCAAATAAAACTGGCCTTCTAGTATAGTATGTTTGTCAAAACAGATCTTTTTTCTCTTCGACTTTTTATCTGTACATCAATTCTGCAACTATCTCACATAATGGCGGCCAAGCCCACATAATCCCCCTCGTCAATTCTGGTTTCTGAAGCAGTAACTGAGCCCCGAGGTCTCACTGAAAGGAGGGCAACAAGCTAATAAGGATAATTGACATTGAGTGTAATAGAGTTCAACACAGGTGATTGCTCTCTTATGATATTAAATTACTGATTCGCATTAGGGCGAGAAAATATGGGCAGAGACAAAATGATGCTCTGTCAAAGAAAAAATATCCAAGAGATCCTAATGATGTTGGAGAGATTACCTGTAACGTTTGTGATTACATTTACACTTTTTTGAGCAGCAAGTGCTTTTAACTTGTTTCCACTGGCTAATAAAAGCAAGCTTTTGAGGTGCTGCTTCTGTTCCTTAGGACTAGATGTCTTTGTCAAAGCTTCTTCAAACGCAACCAAATCTTGGGGTGTTATACAAGGGAGAGAGAGTAGGACCTAGGGAAACAAAGGCACTTCTCGATCAGATGGTGGGATTGCACCCATAAAGTTTTACCCAGCACATTAATATAGAAAACGATACGCACCTGTCTTGGGGCTGGATCTCTATCACGAAGATAGATGAATATTTCTCGACAGAGACCAACAAGTTCTGCACTGATAACTGCATATGACTCGAGCTCCAAGCCTTTGACTATTGCAAAGAACAAATCTTTTGAAACAAATTCTCGAAGTTCAACATTATTTGTTAATATAGCTAGATGAATTACGGTAGCACAAAATGAAGAAACTTTTGTCACTGTTTCACCATCCGTCCATGTGAAAGCTTCTAAACAAATCTGCAATGCAGGAAGCGCCAGGCTTTTGTGCTTCAAAAGGAAACTGTAAATGAATTAAATTTTAGACATGAAACGCCCTCAAGGATAAAATAAAATCACTTCAATAAATAAACAGAAAAAGCTACTCTTACAATGACGTACCCAACCATGGAGTTCGATGCAAATGCTTCCAGGTCCTTTAGTGAAGATGTATCACCACGGCTGATGTGCCCAGATTGTTCTAAAGAAGGAAGTCCCATATTTAATCCTGGTGAAGCTATAGCAGAGAGAAGTAAGCAAGTCTCACGAGTTAGATCTCGAAGCAGTTTCTCCTCCATCACTTCCACTTTCATGTCTGACCCTGGAAGCATGCCATGGACATCTGGAACCTTTGCTTTACCTTCGTGCAAAAGACTTGACCAAGAAAAGTTGAGAACTTGCTGAACATGGAGAAATAATGGGTATAGGAGCTTTTCCAGCCAGACTTCCCACATCTCTGAAGGACAAAATTTGACCAAATATATCAGAACTGAGTGGACAAGCTGTCTTATATGCCTGAACTCCATGGACTGTATGTTTTCCATTAGTGCTACCCCAACAGAATGAACATCCAAACATTTAAAAAATGGATCTCCAATGGTCATAGATAGGCCCAAGACATTGTACCTGGATTTGTGGAGGAAACATGAGCACTTCATTTGGAGGAAGCATACATCAAATGGTAAAATAATATATATGGTTCTATATAACTAACTCACCCCTCACCCCCCCTCTCTTCCCCCAAAAAATATTTTTTTTTTTTCCTTTTCACAGCAATATAACTTGTACATGCAGAAAACTCAGATGATGAGCTATTAGTGTAAGGGAATGATCATTTGCTTCTTATACAACTATTTATATACCTGAGTTAGAAGAATATGGGTTGAGGTAATAGGTCTATCTCATGGTATTCATTGTATATGTATAGCCTTCAGTTTTACTGGAATTTGTTCTTCAGAATTCCATGGCTGTTCATTCAATGAGTAAGACTACTACAACAAGTAAGCATTAATTGCCAACTAGTTTGAGATTGGCTATACGAATCGTTTGTTCCATTGTACTCTTTTGATAGCAAAGTCTGCACTAATGCCAAGAAGCAGTAGATATTCTGAGACAACTTCCCTCTATGTGGTCGTAAGTCTACACCTTCCCCATTTGCACCCTTCACAATCAATATATCACACTTACGCATTAGAGCACAGCGGGATCTACATTGAACATGATCAAACCATCTCAGACATCCTTATATCATTTTATTCCAACTGGTGCTACCTGGACTTCTTGTCGAATGTGGTCATTTCTCTAGTCTTGTCTAACCTTGTATGACCACAAGTCCATTTTAACATCTGCATTTCTGCAATATGTTAAGACATTAAGAGCTCAACCTTCACTCTCATATAACATCCCAGGTCCAACCGCTATTCTATAAGAACTTGCCTTTCACTGAGTAAGACTAGCTAAATGATATATATTTTTGGTTTGCAGAGGAAGAGGGGGGAGTCTATGTCAAGTTGGGATACACACCAACCACCTATGTTGCACGGAAACGGAAACAAGGAAATGTGAAAACAATACGGGGAAAAGACATTTAAAAAATAATTTTACACAGGAAAACAGTATTTTATACAGGAAAACGAATATGCGGAAATGTTTCTGAAATGCAGAAACACCCATAGCTAGAAGTTTCCGTGCATCATAGCCTACCACTAAGCTTGCAGATGTAAATGGTAAACTTTTATTACTATTGTTACTGTTTTTTTGCAATGAATTAATGAAAAAGTTGCACTCATTCTACCTATAAGAACAGTGGCATTTCAAATGTCACTGAGCACGAAGCATACTACAAGAGTTAAAAAATCAATAACCCTACATATGGGCTCTGAACGTGGAACCCTCACTATCCTCAACTGAATCCAAGTATTCTGACTTTCAGGACAACGACATAAATAAATACAGAACAAATTTCATAGGCAAAGTTAAAAACCACCTCCAAAAGCTCATACTTACCCACTATCTCTGATGCCTTTCAACCAATTTCGTATATCAGATTCATTAGTTTCTGCATAGCCTTCCTTACTCATGTCAATCTGAGATCCATCTGCAAAAGTTAAAGCACCCTTGGGCAATTTAAAATTCCCCTCCCCAAGAAGTGCATATCGCTCAAAATCGCTCATGGTCATAGCAGCTTTCAGTTCCCCAGGTAGTCCTTGAGATATGGATGGAGACCAAAGAGAATGTATTGCACGAAGCAACTGCAAATAAATACCATTTTTTTCAGTAGTAATGGACATGAAATACAAAAACATGAACAGCAAAAATAACATTGTTTGTTCTTAAGAGCAACACACATACTTTCAGGAGAGGAGGCAGCATCCAGGATAGATGTGAAGCCATTGGATGCAAAGGAGTACTTGCTGTTGAGCTGTTTTGTGAATTCAAAATCCCCTTTCTGGTTCCACTCCTTTTCAGTGCCTTCTCAAAGAATGTCACAGTGTGGAAAATTGACCACATAAATTGGGTCTCAGAACACAAACGAACCAGACCCAGTGGTTCAGACAAATAACTAGTTTGCCACTCCAGTTGCATCCATTGTTGGCTCAAAGGTTCAAGTAACCAGGCCAAAACTTCTTGCTGCTGTTGAATCCTGTATTCAATTAAGAAACTTGAAGCAATAAGCAAGATATCCCTCACATTAGTTTCAATACAGATTCTGCTTATTGTTAGCAAGAGATTACCCAGCAGCAGAAGCCATGACAAGAAATGCTTCGCCTAAAAGATTATGTTCGCTACGATGCAGACAACCTTCTCGTTGCATATATGCCATAGTATCAGCTATACCCTACAGTAAAACAGCCCGACAAAGTAAATACTATATCTTCCTGAAATGTTTTGGCTTTTTCAAAATATGCATGAATATCACATAAAAGTCTGTTAGCATATTTCTGAAGAACTTCATTTGTTTCCTTGGTAGATCATGCATGCAGCACTTAGGTTGCATAACATGGAGACTCGAGCATAAGCTACTAATAAAATCGAACTAGATTTTCTTTCCTTGATAAAGTCAGCTGGTTTAGCCAAACAAGCAGAAGACGTTATAGCTAAAAAGGAAAAGAAGAAAAATCCAGAAAAACCACCTTCATGTGAGGCAGAATGCTTCTGTCAGCAGCTTTGGCTATCCGAATGAATGATGTACAAATTTGCAGCCTTGCATGCCGTGCAGTACTTGTAGCAGGATCCTAGCAACCAAATAAAAAGCACTAGTTAAATTTGGAACCCTTGACAACTGATGATATTTTAAAATTCATATTAATTAATCCCACAAGAAAACCTTAACAACAAATGGAAGTGAATTCAGAAGCTCGAACAGTTTATTGACAACGCTGCCCGCAGCATCTGGGAAATATTTCAAAAAGGGACCCAATGCATCTAAATAGTGCCCAAGGACTTGTACAAGAGCTGGCTCCGTCCATTTCAAAGGAAGAAGTCGTTGAAGTAAACCTTCAATTCACAATAACCAGAATTTTTCAGCAAGCTTTAAGCTTGAAAACAATCCAGAAAAATAAATAGAAGTTGCTAAAAACCTTCAAATATTCTACACAAGGCAAGGTGAACTTCAGAACTCCCGCCTGCAAATTCATGTGATCCATCAAAAATTGCATTTACAACATTTTCAAGAGCCACTTGCGTGCTTTCCATCACAGCTAATTCCTGAATTTTAAAAAGATGCAAATAGACGATAGAGAAAAATAAACGTCAGATCAAAGTGAAGCTGGCCCAGCAAAAATCCATAGATTGAAAAATCTAACAAGCAAACATCCATCAATAAGTGTACTTAAAAGAGTTCATTAATACACCTGAATAGGCGCTGGTGAAATCAAGATGCTGTTGATGATTGAAAAAATTCTTTCAGAAATTTTAGTACCAGCTATTAGGGGCTTAAATGAAGCAACAAACTTCATCAACTCAGACTGCATTAGGAGGGAATGGTCATCAGTAACTAATCCAGATACATTAAAACAAGCAACAACAATCAGTAATCAGAGAAAATGGAGAAGAATTGAAACCTATAGAACAAAGAGACTTACGAATAAAATAACTAATGTGAGTACAGCGAATTATATAATGATGTTTACAATACAATATAAAATTTGACTCCCATAACAAGAAGCTACACCGAAGATGTTAAAGAACAAGAAGAAAAAAAGCATCCAAGTAAAATTTACCAGCTTGAAACGGTATTGGCTAAAATCACCCTTGCCTTCAAAATCATCACTCCATAACTCCAACACCCCAAGAGAAAGGGACGTCCCAGGAAACACTTTTTCTCTTTTAAGCATGCGGAGGAAAGTGATATCCAAGATTTCACTATAAATCTCATCACCCATTAGACCTAAAATCTTTGCTTTTTCATTATCAACCTGCCCAGTACCAGGTCCCAAGCTATTAACAGCAGAACCATCTCCAGATGAAAGTGCAACAACTTTTGGCTTGGACATTAATGAATCTCTCATTAGTGCCTATAAGGAAAAAATTAAATGTATTAAGAATAGCAAAGGTGCCAGTTAGGCTTTGTTATTGAATGCAGTGTAACAATAAATTCACAAAAAAAAAAAAAAAATTCACATACCAACCAAAAGGGCAGGGATTGATAATGAAGAGCTAGCTTATAGTGTCGGAAAAATCCCAGCATCTGAAACAATATCAAAGAGTTAGATCATAAATGGTTCTTCAAAAACACAGATAATTCACAATCCTTGCATGAAAATCCCATACAAGTATCAACCAATCATCATAATATAGGTTATACTAAAGTGTATCTACCTGTTGCAAATAAAGACAGAGCATATTGCTATCACCAGAAATGCATTGCAAGTTGGAAGAACCCAAAGACACCATACTCTCACATACATATTCGGCGAACTCAAACTCATTCTCATCTATAGCCCCAGCACTGGACCCAGATTTGTACAAAAATTCTCTGGAGACATTCATCAAGATCTGAAAGATATTATTCATTGCAGAATCAAATTCAGAAGCAGAGGCATCAACAGGTCTCCTCCTGGAAATCTCAATTCATAGAACACCAGTAATCATGAGAATGTGAATTGTGAATGCAAAGTTACTTTTACTACTTAAAACATTAAATAAGCTAAAAGGCACACCTTGGAGAGACAAGTCTGAAAAACTCACAAGCATGAAGACGAAAATCAGCAGAAGAAAGTAAAAAACCACACCTGGGAAAGAGATAGTAGTCAGAAAAAGTTAGACTTTGATCCATACTCATGATGTAGAAACTCGGAAGTAAGAAACCAACCCAGCAGTTATGGGTTAACATACCCATGAATAATTCCATATTTCGCTAGATCAGGCAAAGGAGCCCATTCAGCATATGCATTGACAGCATTAAGAGTAGCTGTTACTGTGGCAGCATGCTGTTTCGCAGCATCCAGTTGTTGCTTACCAGCTTCATGTAATGCAGCTCCAAAGTGTCTTTCCAGTAACTGTATATGGAACAAAGTCAGCACAATGAAGTGCACTATATGCTACAACACTATATGCATATACACTGTCTGTAATGAAGTTAAAGTTGGAGGCATACTGAGTATAGTAAAGGCAAAATATCAGGCAAGGATTGAGTAAGCGCCCGTAATAGAAGCCTGCGCCGATCACCTGAAAATACATTCAGAACAAATATAAGTGATGCAAGCAGCAGCATATGCACGATAGAAAATTAAAATCTTTGCATAGAAAAGAAGAGGAAATAGGAAAACTTATTTAAAGAAAAGAAACAAAGACATCATCAACCTAGGAAGTAAGCCATAAAACATTTTCAACATATAATTGAAATATCAATCAACTTTGAGGCTCTGAAAACGAATATTTTAGAATTTACAGAGTTGCTCAAGTTCAAAATATTCAATTTCCTTAATACAAACATTTCAATACCCAAAACAGATACAAACTAGAAAGTTTTACACTCCAGGCAAATCATTATAGACCTTCTAAATCCTCATTGTGAACTGTAATATCTTCAGGAAGCCATCTCAGCATCATTGAAACCAATTCAGCCTAATATAAGAAAAAAAAATGCATATATTAGAATAAAGCTAATCAAGCAACAGAAATACGACAAGAAAAACATGAGTTCTGCACAGGAAAATGCATACTTGAACAGCACCCTGGCCAGACAAGGAAACAAGAGATGGAAGTAGCTCCTGCCACAGTTCTACACCTTCTCTTCTAACAATCTATAGAGGAGCAAAATTGTCAGTACATGACACCAGGTAAGACAGCCTACTCAACAGTCAAAGAAATGTGCTTAGAACCTCAGCAACTAAGGCAGCAGTCTGACTTTTCAGAGCCCATTCCTCCGAAGAATTTGCAATCTCAGACATCAATGCGAAAGCAACATTTGCAAAATTCCTGCGCTCCATTGGGCTTAATTCCTCCCATCGCAACCGGACCAAATGCTGCAGAACATGCATACGCTTAGGCTTTAATTGTGATTGAACTACAAGCAACTTAAGACCTATTGATTAATTCAATAGATATGAAGACCTTTGGGAAGAATTAACATTAGTAACATCATTTGATGGTCCAATAGTGACCAGACAGCCATGAAATAATCATATATAGCTCACAAGTTTATGAACTTGTGAACCTTTTAATAAATTAATGTAATCCTGAATTTAGTTGATAAAGAAATATCAAAGGAATTACCATCCATCAAAGAAACATGTTGACCTAGAGAAAGTGAATCATGAATTTATAAATATTTCATTGTCCATCAGTGCAAGCATTCCAAGCCTGAAGTAAGTGATTGACTAATTATTTTTGTTAGTTGCTTAGGATCAAGGTTATGATCCAAAAAGTTCAAGACTCAAGACGCAAAAGAATATCCATATCCCATGAAATTCATTGACAAGTCATCCTCAGATCATCAGTAACAAAATCAAAAAAGAAAAAGTTCAATCTTATATTCAGATTCAGTTAGTGTAGTCCATGCCTCAATTCAGATTAAGTTGCTGTGAGGGTTTTCTTTTTCTTATTACAGAGAAATAAGAAGTCAAAAGTATTGCCTAAAATAACAGTTTGGCACAGTGAAGAACAAGCGATGACCACTTGTGTCCCACCAACAGCGAATAAATACAGAAGGGTCAGCTCCCTATAGTTTTGCCCCATGATTGATTTTTGCATTTGAAACAAGGAAATTAAAGACTTTGAAAGAAGCATTATTCGGTCATCTTGTGACGGTTCTTTCCAAGTATTTTTTTCCTCACAATCAATCTGAAAGTGTTTGTAGGATATTGTCATTAGACTATCAACAGGATATATCTCAAAATAGCATCAAGACTTCTCTACCAATAAGGAAAGAGAAGGGACATGTGAGAGTAAACCTGCAGCATTTTGAAAGCATGCAACCGTATTTCGGAAGACCAATCCTTTTTGACAAGAAGGAACGAGATATTTGCCAAAACTTGTACTTCTCCAGTTTTGATCTGCAGATATTGAAAAGTAGATTAATTACCTGGTTCTCTAGTACAGTTGCATGCAAACAAACTCAGAAAATAAATAATTCTTGTTATACAGTAATGCCAACATGTTTCTGAAGGCTAGTTGATATATTTCTCCTACGGATTGAAAAAAAGAGAGAGAAAAAAAGAGAATAACTTTATCACAATCTTAAACAAACAGGAGCAATAATTCGATAATCAATCACAAAACTCTACTTCCAAAAGTAAAACACACATTTGCCTCTCAACTTCATATTTATTTAACCAAACCGTACCCTCACAATTCAAACAACCGCTAAGATCATGAAACTTGATCAACTTGCCAATCACCCCCAATATTAATATTCATTGAAACCAGACTCCAGTAGAGTTGGATAGCATTGAAGCAAACATAACAGCAACAAACAACCAAACCATTAATTACTACCCGTTTGCTAAAAACTCGGAACTCAATCGGAGTACTAAAGATTGCTTATACAAGTCGTCAAATTTATGACTTTTAATCAATTCGCAACAGTGTACACAATCAAAATTCAAGAAGTTCTGGTGGAGATAGTGATAGAGAAAAGGGCAAAGAGCAAAATTAAATAAACATAAACACATTAGCAAGTATGCTTCTATATGTATACGTAAAGGAGAAAGAGAGAGTGTGCGTACGGAATCAAGAAAAGAGACGGCGGCTTTGCGAGCATCAGGAGAAGAGTTCCAATCAAGAGCTGCAACAATGGCCCGAGCCACATTATTTGCTATGTTATTGCTATTTGTGTCCTCCATTACCAACAATAACGAGTCTTTACTAGGTTTTGGAGAAAGGAAAACAAATAAGTGGAGCGATTGAAAGAGTTGGGTTGTGTATGCAACTGATTGGCTTTGAGAAGAAAAAGAGAAGGAGAAAAAGAAAAGAAGAAGAGAAAAAATTAAACTGGTTTAGTTAAGTTTAAAGTAGGATTTTTTATTTGAAGAGCTGAGGTTTATAGACGTGTGGAGTTACATCCCATCACATATGCACCCCACCGTCTCTCAGATTCTCTCTTATTTTATCAAATGTCTTTTAACTAATTTAATTTAATTTAATTAGTTGTATTGATTTTTAATTTTAAATTTTTAATTCTATTAGCTAAAAAAAAAAAATTTTTGACTATAAAATCAAGTAAAAATTTATATTATATTATCAAATCAGTGTATTGGACTAGAAGTCTACGTATATTATTTTTTATTTTATATTATACGATAAATCTTATAATATATTTCTTCATAAATAATAATACATTACATTTATTATTTTGTAGAATAAATTATTTATAGATAATAATTATAACTATCAAATTAAAAATAATAATTAAATATATTATGTTGTTATCATATTTAATATATACTTTCTATAATATAATATAACCAATCAAATTTAAGTTATTTTTATTTTTTAATCAATAAAATTAAAATCTTTATTTACAATATGCCTTGTCCTTTTTTTTCATTTTTTTTCTTTTATCTAACTTAATAAATAAAGCTAGAAAAAGAGGGAAAAAGAAAGAAAAGGGTTTTTATGAAGTTCATTAGAAATTAATTGTAAGTCATGGTTAACAGGTGAGATGGGATAACAAAAGTCTAGTTATCCTTGACCGGAGGTTTCAAATTAGAGCTACGAGTATGCATCACGGCCTTGGATACCGGATGGTTTCTTCCAAAGAGATAATCTAATACACCAACTTATGCCATGGAACCATTTCCAAGTTCGAAGCCCCTCTCCTGCAACTCCATACATAGCTTGTAATGTCCATAGCTGGATCGAGTATAATCTGACTAAATTGCAGCAATATAGATATTCCTTATAGTTTGATATCTCTTAGCAAAGAAAAAAGAAATACAAGTGCCTCTTTGCAGAAGAAAAATACTGATGAAGGTAGTCAACTTGGCTAAGCAAGCTAGTTAGACAAGCATGGGCCCTTCCAAGTAGCTGGAGTAAATTCCATCGTTACAATATATATATTGTCAAGGTATCTGTTGAAAAAATTGAAGTTGCCACTTAAAAGAAACACTGAAAGAAAGAAAACATAAGAATGGAGATTTCTTTTTTCCACTAATTTATGAAGTAGTTGGTTGGTTCTCAACACAATAAACTTTAAAGAAAAGAATCATCAAAATATACACATCAATTTTCTCGCCGTCCCAATAGAAAGAACTGAAAATTTTCTATAATAAAAATGGACACAGAAGTATAGAAAATGAATTCATTCCCAGGTACATTTTTAAGTAAAACAATAACATCTTTTGCACTCGTGAAGAAGCCAAGCATGTGTATGAAATACCAGTGTCTCTTTTTGCAGTGTACAGGAGATTTCCAGTTTGGCCAGTATGTATGCACTGAAAGTTTAAGCTACACTTCTCTTTCCCTTAAACCTAGCATTACCAGTTCTATCACCTGCAGCGTTCTTCTTTCGCCTTGGAGCATTAACACCAGCAGAGTCGACCAATGGGCCTGACCAAGTTTGTACTGGCTCCTTTGAACAAGTGAATGAAGTGGAGCTATATGGGATATCAGGGGGAATGACTGCTGGATCAAAATGTTGAGATGATCCTAAAGGATAGCCAAGTGTCCCATCCTGGTGAGGTGGAGGAAACTTCTCACTCTTGCTCTTTGCATTCGCATAGGTAATTAGTCGTCTCCTCTGTGTTAGGAAGAAAAAAAAAATGTTGTCAATAATTCAAGCAAGTCATCAAGTGTAAATAAAACTCAAATTGAGTGTCCGATTCAATGAAATGTCTCTAGAATTGGCATTGTCATTAACACTAATGCAGATTATTAGATACTCGATATCGGATGATAGTACCTTACAACTAGCACACATGGAATATATGTTGCTTCAGCTTATATGATGAAATAGCAATTCCATAAACTAAAGCTCGTTCGTAAGTGAAATGATAACTTATGACTTCCCAACTGGCATTGGTGCATGGATTCTTTTCAAATCCAATGGCAACGGGGAGGAGCCAGAAAGCACAAATAATATAGTACTGCTGCTCTCTGCTTAATGCTAACTTGATTTATTTGGTTATTTCTTGAATGATAAAACTAAAACCACGGTGCATAATCATCCAAGAATTTGCAAGTGAAAGCAACTGCACAAAAATGAAAACAATGGTGCACAGACATACATCAATATTAGATTGAAGCTCGGCATTGGATTCTGGAGCAGGCATTGCCCTAACAGCACGATCGCGTGTCCGTGTTTTCTTTACATTTTCACCCTGGGCCTTTGCAGCAGCTCTTTGTCTGCAAAACATGAATAAAGTTTACATATTAACAAGAGAGAGACACTAAGTAGACATGTTATACAAACACAAGAGGTACAAAATCCAGGTGTGTATATATATATATATATATATATATAAGAATGAATAAAATCTTATTTTTCTTTGCTGTTCAAAAGAATATATACATATATAAGAATGTCTGGAGAACAAAAATGAATAATTTTTTCCCTCCTTAATCAGCAAAGAAATGAAAATATGGTGAAAATGTCCCTATGATCATCATCGTACCAAATCCAATCCTAGGGAATGACCAAGCATAGAATGGCGAGAACACTGAACAGAATGATACTACAAACTAAAAAATCTAGGCCATTCTTATCGCATTGCCTAGAACCTAAAATAGTTAGTTATAGCAAATTCAACTACCACACTGACCCCCACCCCCCTTTTGTTCCTTTTGAATGGGTAGTAAGTCTGACTAATTCTGAATTACAGATTTTGTTAGTCCTTGTAATTTCGCTCACATATTTTCTCACATGGAATGGTGTCTAGCTTGGCACATTCTGGAGAAATATTTTTCCCTTTCTTTTTTTGGATAATAGAATGTTTTCTATAAATATCATTTTATCAAAGACTTGGTCAAAAATATAACCTCCTAAGCGCCTAAGTGGATATCAGCAATGAGTGTAGCGCACGCCCGTTTCATGCACCCAACAAACATGTACATGGTGGTTATACTGAAATGTTGCAGAAGGAAATAATAACAAAAGGAGGTCTAAAGAGGCACCTTCGAGCTTCATCATCTCGTCTTTTAGCATCCATCTCCTTACTTGGGGGATATTTTGGGAGGCTAGAAGGTTCACAGGCATAAGGTTCTGTTGTGAAGAACTGCATAAGACAATGTGAAGAAAATAATAAGAGGTTGACATATGTTGTCTTTTATCCAACATCAAATTGTCCAAAATGCATATCCCACCCCTACTTAAAGTTGGAAGGGCAAAAGGGAAACAGACTTTCAAACAATATGCTCATAAATGAAGTGAAAATTGTGGGATTTCAAGATATAGTCACATAATTGGATCTCATAAAATGAGCCTCTGACTTGGGCCAAAGCTTGTTTAGAATCTCAATGGAAATAAACTAGAGCTATTAAATTTCCATCACGAACCCAAACACCCCTAAGCTTGATGTCAGATTAAATCAGGAAATTCAAATCCATGCATACTAGTGAATCTCAACATCCAGAACTCTGGTATAAAAAGGAACCATTGTACTTCAGAAGCACCACACAGAAGGCATTCAGTTGATAAGACTCAACAGAATAAGAACCGTGGCAAAATTTGAAGACAAGAACCATAATAATTGAAAAGGAGATAACTTACTTCACTTCTTAGGGCAGCTGTGGCTGTCTGACGCTCTGCTGGATCGATTGCAAGAAGGGTTTCAATAAGAGGAAGTGAAGATGGTGGAAAATCTCTAAACGTTTCTCTTATGCATCTTTTATAAGGCTCTCGAGGTCTAAATAAAGTTGCATTTGGCAACTTTGATTTCTTCCAGTACTCATCTGAAGGTGACCCACATAGCTTATATATCTTGTGCAGTTGCTCTACCTATCTCATTGAAGAAATAATTCTCATTAGAATTGAAAAAATGACATGTGTACAAGTGTTCTCTAACAACTAAATTTCCACCAATCACAAAACTTAAGTATATCCATGCTAAACAAAATGCTAATGAAGTTGGATCACAGAGATGAATGTGCTGTTGGAAACTATGAGACAACAATAATAAAGAGCGACTTACCTCGGTACGACCTGGCATAATGGGCTTTCCAGCCAACAATTCAGCTAGTATACAACCTGCACTCCAGAGGTCCACCCCCACACCATAATCAGTAGCCCCAAGGAGAAGCTCAGGAGGTCGATACCACAGCGTAACCACCCGACTAGTCATTGGATGCTTGTGATTGGGATCAAAGAAGGACGCCAATCCAAAATCAGCAATCCGGAGTATTCCTTCATTGTCAATAAGAAGATTTGATCCTTTGATATCACGATGAAGCACACCACGGTTATGGCAGTGCTCCAGACCAGATAATAGTTGGTGCATGTAGCATTTAACCTGAAATGTGGGCAAATGGTAGATACTAAATGAGAACTGCCTCCATTATTGCTGTAACACGAAGAGTTAGCATACGCATAAGTATTAATTCTCAAGACAAATTTGGACTGACCTGTGGCTCTGTGAACTTTACTCCTGGACTTGCAGCAAGTCCAGCTAAATCATGCTCCATGTACTCAAATACCAAATACAAACTACATGACATCCTGGATGTAACTAAACCCTCCAACTTTACAACATTCAGATGATCCAATCTTCGTAGAATAAGGATCTCTCTAGCCATAAATTTCACACTTTCAGGTTCCAAATTATCAAACCGGACCTTCTTCAGTGCAACAATTTTACCTGTTAACACATCTCTAGCTTTATACACATTGCTATATGTTCCTGATCCAATCTATCATCAGAGGAGAAAGAAACATGAATAAGAATACTAAATCCAACAACATAAATAAATTAGAGAAAAAAAAAATTCAATGACAGCAATAATAATCAGCTCAAATGCCTTCAACCATCACAGTCTCCTGTCATTTGAAGTAAACTCCAGATCACTATGACCAAGTCCTGAACTATCTCAGTGATAAATCAACGCACCTTATCTATCTTCTCAAATGTGTCTGCCCGCCGTGGAATCCATCCACTGAGCGCCTCCCCACACACTGCTGATAGCCAGGGTGGCCATCCAGCTGCCACCTGCTCGCCACGCAAATGCTTGGGTGGGTTACTCAACCTAGGATTTGGCCTTGACCTCCTCCTCTCCCCCCTAGGTTTTCTATCTTCCTCCGCTTTCTCTTCCTTCTGGGTGTCCTCATTTTGAATCTCAACAACACTACTAGTATCAGTCTTTTTCACTGGAACACTTTCTAATTTTCTTCTGGATTCAACACGCAGGTCCTTGACCTCTTTAGACTCTGAAACTATGCCAGAGGATACCTCTCTTCCAAGAACACACCCCATTTTTTAAATCTAAGAATCATTTCTCAACATGGTCTACGTGGGTTTCTTCACAATCAGCAATTGATCACTGCAAATCAAGAAACTAATCACTAAGCATAAAGCAACTTCAAGAAAGTAAAAAGTTTACACAATATTTTATCTGCCTGATCTAAAAAGTACAAAATTCAAAATAAAACCAAACTCAAAAAATCAAATTGGCATTCATACATATGAACAAAAGCAAATCAAAACTCCCTAGTTTACAGATTCACAGGCCTCATAAGAACAACGTAAAAAATTATCAAAAGGAAAGTAGAAGTAACAGCTCACATCATCACCGCTGACACCTCTATAAATTAATGAATACATGCAAATCATAACCCCAAAGGTTTAAGATTTAGAGCTTTAAAGATTCATTAACAACAAGGAAAAATAAGATATGATCTAACATGGGATAGCGCGGTAAGATTAAAGAAAACAAGAGATACAAGTTCTGAGAACAGAATTGGAAAAAAAATGATCTAATAAGAACAGAAAGAGTTTTAGAAAGAGATGGAGATAACTAAAGAAAGTGATGGGCAGAGACAAAGATACTTACTTTGATTGAATCTGAGTGAAAAGAAAGAGAAAGAGAGAGTAATAACATTTGTACTATATAGTTTAACAATCTCCTCTATTGGAAGTACTAGTTTTTGGTTTCTTTTGGGTCTTTGGATTTCTTTCTCGTTTTGTTGGGTCCTTTCTCAGACAAAAAAGAGTGAGAGAGAATTAAAGAAACATAAGCAGATCAATTTGGCTTTGCCTTTGGTTCCTGTTTTCTTCCAAGTCAAAGCCCCCAGGCTCATCGTCTGTGTCTATCTCTCTCATTATGGATTTTCATTCCTACATTAATGAGCATGTTTTTCCTTCATTCTTTTTGTTTTTTGTTTTTCTTTTTTTTGACAGTTCATGTACTTTTTTTTTCTTTTTTCTATATAAATATAATTTTATTTATGTTATTTCCATGATTACCTTAGGTATGTCAATCCCGTATTTGTTAACAACTTTACACTTTAATCCGTATATTCTTTTTGACATATGTATTTTAATTTTAATTCCTATCAAAAATAATTTTTATTTTTTAAAACATTTGAATCATTTCAAACTGATAATATACAAATTAAAAACTCTGAATTATTAAGTTAGATTAGTAATACAATCTAATAAATAACATACAAAGCTTAACCTAACTTAAATATATTAATGGCTTAAATTATCTGTCTAAAGATATTGTTTAATTAAATTTAATTATATAACCCTTTTTCTTAACAAACATATCCTTTAAATCTCAATTCAATTATGAGGTCAACTTGCCTTTTCTTTCTTTAATTTTTTTTTTATTAAGAAAGATATTGCATATAATAAGGAATAATTATTTTATTTATCTGATGTATATTCCAGATATAAAAATAGGCTCACCCATGTAACAATTATTCATAGTTCAAATTAAATTGTTTAGTGTTGCTTTTCTTTTTCATTGATGCATCTAAACATTTGCTTTTTTAAACTTTTTCCCTTTTAAAGCAGCAGCATGTTTGAAAACTGAAAGTTCTTTGACCAGAGGGGGTAGAGAAAAAAGAAACTGTGGCAAAATTACTTTATTTAAATCATTAATTTCTTTTTTCATTAGCATGAGAAAATAAAACACTTAAAATGATAAAATTATATTACATAATAAGTTATTTATGAACAGATTCAGTTGATTTGTTGAAGAGTGAAGAGTTAATATATATGTTGTTGAGATTTGAGAAATGTTACTCTCCTGAATTGTAAGAGTTATGCATCTTACTCTCCTAGTTTTCAACCAAAAAAAAAAAAAAAAAATGAAAATTTGATAAGGGTAAAATTTACATTTTACTACAATTTAATTAAAAAATTTAACAAATGACTCGATGGTAAAATAGAAAAATTATAAGAATTAAATCCGTAAATTGATTTCAATTTCAAGTAATCAAATCACATAGTCAAAGACAAGATAGAGAATAATAAAATTTCAAAGATATTTCAACCCGTATCTATATATATAGCATATTAGTTAAGTGAATGCACCAATAAGACTTGAGTCTAATGATAAGACCAAAGTTAAAACCTTCCCAGATTCAAACATAACCTTATTGCATGTAAGAGATTTTCCAACATTTATATAATTGGCAGTTGATTATTATTGTGAGCTTTATTAAGTTTGTCACTATTGCAATGTTATTTTATAATTAATAGTGTATAACATATATAATGTATTTTGGGGAAAAAAGAAAAAGAAAAAACAAATTTAAGCTTATACAGTTTTTTTTTTCTCATTCAAAATTAACCCCATTTCAATTTGAAGTCTTGAATATGCAAATAATTTGCCAAATATAATTTTCATAATATGTCCACTTCTGACAGAACAACTCATCAAGCCCATAATAAATTTGAAAAATACATTGGAAATAAGTTAAGAAGCCACATGGATGAACCTAAGAAAAGGATAAAAAAAAAAGTTGTACAGTAGAGAGAAGTCAGGAGTAGCTACTTAATTTCTCCAAAATTGCCAAGTAGCCTTTAACCTCAAATTTCCAAATTTTCTCAATTCTCACTTTTTCTTTTCTTTTTCTCTTTCTTCTTGCTTGGAATTTCAGACTCTTCGTCTTGTTCAGCATGCTTTCGCTTCTTTTTCTTCTTTTCTCCTGCATCAATATTCTCACTGCCATTTTGCACATCATCAATTTCAGCTTTATGCTGCTTCTTTTTCTTCTTTTCTTTCTTTGCCTCCCCTTCATTTTCTTGCTGGGAAGTGCCATTTGCATCATTTGGCACAGCTGTTTCCTCTTCATCAGTTTTTTTCTTTTTCTTCTTCT
Source organism: Jatropha curcas (assembly GCF_041381405.1). Taxonomy (NCBI): domain Eukaryota; kingdom Viridiplantae; phylum Streptophyta; class Magnoliopsida; order Malpighiales; family Euphorbiaceae; genus Jatropha; species Jatropha curcas. The sequence continues at coordinate 31,705,715 of NC_143152.1, read as the reverse complement.
TTTCCTTCTTCTGCTCACAAGTTACTGGACCATCTTCTGTTGCTGCCCCCACAATAGAAGGTTCTGCCTCATTGTCTCTCTTTTTTGGAACAATTTCTTCTCCATTCCCATCAGTGGCATTTGGTGTTTGCCCAAGAACCGCATCTGCAGCAGGATTATAAGCCTGAAAAAAGGTGAAAAGGAGTTAATAATTACCAGCAGAATGTAGGAGTAAACAGAGAACCAATAAAAATAAAGATGGACCTTGGCAGGAGTTATCAATCCTCCAGCTCCCTTCTTACGGTCCTTGTCATAAGCTTCTATCTTTGGTTTGCCTTTTGCAGATCCAGCAGAACGACTCAATTCTCTACCTTCAAGATTTCTTAATCGTGCCTCGAGCTACAATATCACAGTTAAGAAATTCCATAATATATATACAGAGACACAAACACACATGTACTTATGCATGCATGTAAAGCTTTTCATAGGCAAAAAAATTTTTAGGTACCTTGGCTCGGTTTTCCAGTCCCATAGAGTTATCTTGGCCATCTCCAAAAGCATCATACCGAATTGCCAGTGCTGCTTTAGCAGCTAGGGATCTGGAAATTTTCCCCTTCGTCTTAGCAGCTGCCTGACCAACCAAGGATGCATGGAAAATAAGCCCATATTTGGGAGTTGAATGCTTTGTCTTTAAAGCTCTGAAAAGAGCCTTTTCTGCCCCAAGAATCTGAACTGTGCTACCAGGCTGCTTCGCCAGATTCAATAAGCTACCCCCATGCGCAATGAGGCGGGCTCCAACAAGCTCCCCTACAAGGGCAGTCAAATTTGGTGCGATGGTGTTCATCCTGCTTTTAAGATAATCGTACAGTTGAGCTCTGTATTCAGCCAAAGATAAAACCTGGTCACACAGCTCTCTAATGTTCATCAAATCAACTTCACTGACTTCAGTTCCCATAGATATTAAAGATGCTTCCTTCAGTTCTGCCTCAACGTCTTCTGGTAATATCTGTGAAATTTCAAGAGGGAAAAAAGGTATAAAATTTATGAACATGGCTTTAATCCTCTGAGATGATGTTTGTCCATATTATTAGCAATAATGTGCTCAAAGGCAACAACAAGGCAACAATACTGTTCAGGTGGAGACACTTGCCATCATATGGCATAACCACATAAGCCCAAATAACACAAAAAGAACCATGCAAATGGTTAAGATTCATGATCTCAGTAGCACACAAGACATAGATGCAGAGAACACCATGTGACTGCAATAAACAAAATCAGATTTTTCTTTTTTTTACCTCAGAGAAATCAAGCTTGACAGCATTCTCACGGCTACCCATCAGTTTCACTGCTTTGGCATAGAGGATGTTGTCTTGTACAATCTTAGCAAGTTCAGGAAAATGCCAACCATACCATTCTCTAACTCTCATTGCAAATGTGTTGAGCTCCTTATCAAGATCATCAAGCAAACCAATAGCTTGAATGATCATTGTATCAACCTAAAACAGAAAGTTAGCAAGAGAACTCCAATGGCCCAAAGAAATTTAAATATTCTTTATGAGACTTGGAAACAACTCCTAAACAACATAGCCATAATTTGTCAACATAATGGATAAAAATATTATTCAGAAACTTTCTGTCACGCTAATAGTCTTTTCTCTACCGGAATAAAACCTCCCATTAAGAAGAAACCTGGACAAATCCATGGGAGGTCAGAAGAGATAAGAACCTATGGAGTATTTTATAGAAAAACATATTAAAGAACCTGACTTCACATATTTCACCAAGCTGACTTCCAAATAAGTGACAAATAAGTAATTTTAATTGATAGAGTCAATAGCAAACACTTTTGCATCAGTATCACCAGGCTCAGGATAAACTACTATTAAGTCCACCACAGAACTGGCTTGTGCTTTGAACAGAAAATAGGCACAGACAAGTCACTTCAACTATAGAAACTAAAAACCACCCATTCAAGAAAAGTACCTTGTCAGGACTGAACTTCAGTTTGTACCTAGACAGACTATGCGATAAACCCAAGCTCATTGGTGCCAAATCTTGAGCACCTAGACCAGTTATGAGTTCAGTCAACTGACTCCTAACACCCCTCATCAGTTCCATGATGGCATTGTTGTGAACACATTCTATTTTCTGCAACACAATAATTGCTCAAACTTAGAAAAAAAAAGAACCAATTAAAAATTGAGAATATCTGGCATAAAGAAATAACTTGTATAGAAATAATCACCAGTTTTTCTTTGATTGCGTTTCCAAGCTTTGAATCAGCCACGGCTAGGATTTCACCCTCACAATGAGCACGTAAAAACTTGCGCAAACCTTTGCTAGCAGTGCCTTCAATTATTTTTGTTGCTGCTTCTAACGCTTCTGATGTATTCTCAAACTTGGAAAAAGCTTTCAGCTTGACAACCTGATGATTATACCAACAAAGAGTCAGGTTCCAACTGAAAACAAAAAGGTATTACATAAAGAATATAATCACATAACAATTTAAAAAGTTTCATGGTGAAAAACAAAGCCAGACAAAATAACAACATCTGAACGGATTGAAAAATAAAATTGAATATTCTGATGATTCAACAAAGAAAGAAAGGACGTTCCACAACATACTTCTTATCTACCAATTACACAATTATGGCTCTTTGACAATTGTCAAGTGACAGCCAAAACAGTAAATTTTGCAACAGCAGCACAATGGGATGTATGCAAACTAATTTTTCAAAGGGAAAAAAAAAAAACAAATATTGGCTCTCCATTCAGTTCAACAAATGCACACAGAAAATGAAACAGAGACAGAGAGAAAGAAATAACCTTTCTTGCTGAGTCTGCCGTGGAAAATTCTTTCCATAAGTCCTGTAACAAAAACCCAAATTAGAGAGAAGTTAACTGAAAATTTTTCCATTTTCCTCCATTATGAAAACCAGTAAAACTTGAATTATCTAATCTTCAAACAATTGCTAACCAAAAAACAAATTGTGATTCACAGTGCAATCCATGAGAACAGAAAATAATCTCATTCTCATGTTTCTTCACTCCCCGCCCCCAATGCCCAGACAGGGCAGAATATATAAAAAAGCAAAAGGCAATCTTTACCTCGACTTTAGATAGCTTCCCTTCATCCAAAACTTTGAAGAGGGCAAAGCCCGCCGGCGTCTCAAACAACACAAGCATCCTTCAATAGCTCAATCACCAACCTCTAACTTAAAAAGGATTAAAGGAAAAACAGTTAATCCTACGAACCCACATAGGCAAAGATCACAGAAAATATAAACGACGATAGGAGCAATACAAGAACAGAAGAAGTCAGATTGCTCACCTCTTTGCTATCGTGTTCTAGATTGAGAAAAAAAGAGGAATTAAGAAGTCTACTAGGGTTTTAAAAGGCCATAGAAGCGATCCTCTTCAATTGGTAAACTGTTTTACTCGCCGTTTTATTACACGACAACGAGTTTCTGTACTTCTTGTTGTTTGCTGGACACCTGTCATCTTTGGGGTTATTTCAGGGATTAAAATCTAAGAAGGTGCTTGAAACTCTAGCCTTTGGATTATGTGTAAAGAGAAAAGGAGAGAGTGTATGTTATTATCTATAGTATTGGGTATAGACTAGTTTTACTTACTAGGGTTTTAATTTTAAGGGTTTTTCAGTTTGGGAATGCTGTGCATGTGATGCAGACAAGTCAGGACGATGCATTGCATTAGACAGCTAAATTTAAGCGTTGGGTACAAATTGGACAGGTATCCTTCTGTTGTTAAACGACAGGACGTTGAGCGCGCGAACGTATGAAAGGGGCGTGTGAGTTGGAACTCGTCTTCTCAAAGCCTTTTAAGTCGAGTTTGGTCCAATGGCTTTCAGGCCCTTCTAATTCTAGACTCTTTAAGTCCAACTTAAATTATGGCAGTGTAAATAGGGCTACGTTGTTGCTGCCTTTAGCTAATTGGACACCGATTGCTTTCGTTGGTTTTTTAAGTATAGTTAATATAAAATATTTCATTTTTTTCCAAAAAAAAAGAGAATGTAAAAGAAAATTGAAGGCTGCAGCTAGTTTATTTGAAATCAGAAAAATTGTTCTGTTAAAAACTTTCCTTCTATGAACATTAACATTAAAAAAAATTGAATGCTTTTCAAAAATCATTTCTCTCGTTAGTTTGATACATGAACCCATACATCAGGTCTAGCAAATCAATTGATCTTGGGATGACCTAACCATGAAATTTCTGCTACGCATCACAGAAGTTCCAATCAATTGGAAGATACCTTAGAAGTAAGAAATGGAAATGTAATTAATTTCACGGTACCCTCTCTGGAATAACCTGATCAAATCTCTTTCAGTATAAACATATTATAATTAATTGGGGAGAATCAATCCTGATTAAGCTTAAAGAATATGACTTGCAAATATAAATTTATACATATATATAACAGCTCCCCCTTATATTGATTACAAATCATTGGGTGCCCAAACACCACCATAAATTCAATTGCCAAAAAGAAGAAAAGCTAAGATGATTTATCTAGTGTCTATACTGTTGCTCATATTCTAAGCTTGCCAAGCTCTGAACTTGCTGTTGAGACATCTTTAGGTACTGTATCTTTCTTCTCTTTATTATGTGATGCTCCCTCTTGCGCAGCAGTTGTCATTTTCCTTACTGGTGGAGCAGAACAGACTGGCACAACTGATCTTATTCGGACTGCTGGTGCCATGAAACGTGGATGCATTCCTCCAAAGTCCATTCTTTGTGGCTGGGGTCTGGTTGAATTTAAAGGAGCTCCACTTCTCATTCTTGGTGGCACCGGAATTTGTGCTGCCAAATCTTGTGGTCTGGGTACTGAACAAACAGGCCCCATATTTCTGATCCGTACAGGAGGAGCTGCAGATGAAGGTCTAAGCTCCACATTTCTGATCGATGCAGGAGGGGATCTACAGCTTGTCGAACTTGGTCTTCGGATATATTGTGAAGTAGAATGGGAAGAGACAAAACCATGTGGGTTTTGAACTTGAAAGTCCATGTGTGTGTATCCTGAATCCATGTTCCTATGGGAAGCCTGCTCAAATTGCTCGTTTCGGTTCTCTCCTAGTTGAAAACCTTTAACTTTTTCTAGTGCACCATTTTTATCTTTGTCATCCTCATGATTGGGCTCCTGAAATCTTGCATCAGTCTTGAAGTTGCAGAGAACAGAGGGATCTGGAACCATTGATGGAGAGCACTCAGATAATTCTTCTGTTTTCTCCTCATGTATCTCCCGGATGGTAACTGTGGACTTCCCCCTGATTGGATCAGAGGCCACATTATCTGAGTAGCACAATAACGGTCCTGAGGTCGCCATTGTAATTCTGGGCCCTACAGGTACTGGTTCTTGCTCCCTTACAGGAACAAACAGATGAGAATCTTGGGGAAGTATAGACTGCATATATGGAAGAATTTGAGGACTGGGAGGAGGAGCTGGTGGAACCTGAAGTGCCAGTAAATGGTGGTGCAGCTGCAGCAATTGTTCTTGCTGCCACATGTGGTATATGGCCATTTCAGGAGAAAAGCTAGGATAAGCCCAGTTTTGGCACTGCATAGGATATAAGCTTAGTATTGGAGTGGTCAAGTCCTTGCATATAGGGGCAAATCTCTCCGGCCCACGTTTAAAATCACTTTGCTTGTGGTTATTCCAGTCTGATGGTTGTAGAGATGCAAGAAAACGAGCAATTACGACTTGTTCTTGTTCTTCAGTGCCCTTTTTATTCTCCACAGAAGAAGAAGATGATGAACCAGAGGACGAGCCATGTTGAACCACTACAGAAAGATATTATAATATTTAGATTAAGCAACTGATAAAATTTTAAGAAGCCTGCAAGTGTGAGTGCATAAACCAAGCATTTCCAAAGAAAATTAAAAGTGATAAGAGTAAACAGTTCAAGGTATCTGATTGATAATTTATCAATGAAAGTAAACTTAATAACAGTTCCTTCAGACATTCACTCATAGCAAAGAGCGAATGAAAATGATAGCATATGGGAAATTCCACAAAGCTAGTGAAAAGTTAGAAGCTATATAACTTGAACAATAAAAAAAGCTGGGTCATCTGCAAGAGTATAAAGGCTTCATCCCTTAAACCACTTGTATGGTCCCCTTTATCTTTTTTAACTCTACAAACAAATGAAAAAGGAGAGAACCAGGAACACTGGTACCCAGCTTCCACACAACCACATGCCTGTTCAAAGTCCGGTTCGAACTCAACATCCAATTTTGAAGAACTGGACCAATTTTCATTCTTCACCAACTTATTCAACCATTTAGAGAAACAAAGAAATTTTGAAGGAGAAGTCAGTATTACCAAGAACCAATTCAAAGCAATGGCTGGAGAACCTAACATTCAGAGGAATCCATTTTAGACAGTGGGCAGAGTATGTAATTATACCCACCCACCAAAAAAATCAGCATGCTTGGATTACCACTTGATGACATCTCCTCCTCTCTCTTGATAGCCCCACCCACCTTAGACATACACAAACAACTTTATGTTGCACAAATATTATAGTTGCTTCCACCTTCTACCAAATCTAACTGCCATATTAATCATCTATTAAAGGTTTTCACTGATCAGGAAAAAAGCAATGAAGCTAGGAGCTGATACCCTTGCCTAAAACCAGTTATATGTATCAGCTCTAAAGAAAAGTCATGCTAAATCAAGGAGTTGGGTCATTATGCTGATGTGTTTATCAGCTTAAGGCAGAGGAAGTTGTGATAACCTGCTTCTAACCATACTAGAGCACTGCAAATATAGAATAATACAAAAAGATGAGATCCATACATCTTTTTAGGGCAGACCAAGCAGCCATTGCTGCATTCTTCTGAGCTTGTTTCTTGGTCCTAGCTGGCTCCCCGGTAAAGCTCATTCCCGCAAGTTCAACTGTGCATGAGAAAATAGGAACATGGCCAGGCCCTGAACGAACGGTGGTATACACTGGAAGCTTTAAACCAGCTCTGTGAGCAGTCTCTTGAAGCAAATTCTTGTAAACTCCAGTTTCATCCTGTGCAGCAAAACAGCACCAAAAACAAATTACATGGAATGGAGCCTTTCTCAGCCACTGTAAGTAAATTGAAATAAAATGAAAACATAACAGAGAATGCTTTATCATGAACTTTAAAAGAGTTTCAAGTCAATTAAAACAAATGAGACCTGAAAAAGCATCAATGTGTTGTGTTACATTTTATACTTTTTTTTTTTTTTCAGTTTTCAAAAATATATTAGAATTCATGTCTACAGATTAGGTTGTATTGGGGACAAAAAGAGAAGGGACACCAAAGAATTAACCATAATAATGCCAATCTCAGAATAGTCATGTTTCAGGAAACATATATATGCTCATTGCATGGAAAATAAAATAGATATGCAACAGAATATTGGGAGTTCACTTTGGTAATATAATCATTGTCCAGGGTTCCAAAATAGCCAATTTTTGAATGAAACCAAACCTCATCTCAGACCTTTCCATAGCAAGCAATTCATACAAAACCGACTACCAGAAATGAAGCTAAAAAAAGGTTCCCCTTAAATAAAGAAGCTTTTTAGTGTTGGACTTGGTGCATCATTTACAGATTTGAAAATGAAATCCCTCTGGTGGGAAAACTGCCCTCGATTTTTTACTCCGGGATGGATGGATCTTGATGTATGTTACATGCGGTACATAGATACTGGACATTACCAGTAGACATTAGCATCTGGTCTATAAGATATTAGAATTTTTCTCACTTTTCAAGTGGCACAGTGGTCTACTATGTTCTAACACTGCAATCATAGAGAGCTGAGTTTTTAGCTCCACGTTGAGCAACAATAGCTTTAGAATTAAACTTTAGTAGATATTATTTCTTCCAAAGTCATTACTGAATCCAACAAGGATCTTCACTTAAGGGCTTTTCTTTACCAGCTTCCAACACATAACTTCAAATGCTTCTAGTAATAACGTTTTAAAAATGGCATTGCAGTTGCCTCCCTTTCCATGATTGAAAACACCTACCTTTCTTCACAATGTTGACATTGTTTTCTCACAAAGCTTTTTATGATTGAGTTGACCATGTTTTCACTTTTACAAACTCATGAATAAAATTAAAGCCTTCAATCAAGACAAAATGATTACAAATAGAACTACAAACATATGGAAAAGGCATTCTTATTCTGAAACAAGAATATATATATAGATATATATATTATAATCTTGCAAAGAGAAATGAATACATTTTGACCAAATGCTCACCAGGACTCTAGCAGCCAGTGCTCTGGAAGGACCTCTACTTGCAAGTGTGTTAAGAGCTACCTCGGCAGCCGCATGTTCTGCCTGCCTCAAAGTAGAGCAAAAACTAGGGCTTTCAAAAGTCTCCCCATTGAAATTGACAGTAGCTTTGAATCGAGGGGCATGATCTGGTCCTTCCCTTATACATGAATAAGATGGCAAATTGAAGCAGCTTCTTTGAGCCAACTCTTGCAGTTGGTTCTTGTACATGCCTATATGCATGACAATGACAGTCAATTTATAGTAAGGGAGGCAAAAAAAAAAAAAAAAAAAAAAAAAAAAAAAAAAAACAGAGAGATACTTTGCCTAGTTTTTGAGTCTGAGGGTAAAAGAGTTAGCATCTATGCTCGTTAAGTGAACATGGAAAATCATATGAGCAATTTTGTCACTAACATCAAAACAAAAAGCAAATCTTTATTGTTCCCTCAAATCCTAACTCAAGTTCCACACAACGAATGAAAAGTAATATGTGAAACATTTTTCACAATAGTAAGCAAAAACTCGGGTTCTAAAAATTGGATATTTGAGTTCCATGTCCTTGTGTAAGTGGTGTAAAGAAGAAACTGTTATCATACCTTCTACTGTGTAGTAATATAAAAGAAAAGAAAATAGACATAATCGACAATAGGTTGTCAAATATTAAAACTGTAACCTCCTGTGCCTTTTTGCATACAAAGTCCATAAAATAGGTGACCTATCCCTGGTATAGCAGGTTAAACATTACTCCAAATTAGTATTCCAGGATGATAAGGAAGCAACCATTCTGCGGAACAATATTGTAGGTTATGATATCATTATCATAAGGAAATACGTAAGTTTCTCTATACTCTATAGTGATGTTATTTTTTGTCTATACTCTAAAATGATAAATCTTAATTCTGGATTTGCCAACATTTGTACTCAAATCGTATTACTATTACAACAGCATCAAATAGACCATTCTTAATTTGTTGATATATTATGATGGCTTGCTTAAATGCTAAGTCTTTGGAAACTAAAAATTAGGACGAATATCATCCATGAAAACACAATGATAATTAAAGATTGTCAATATAGAAATGAAAATGTTAACATAAGCAAACGGTATAAAACATAAACATCCGCTTCTCTCAGACTTAACACGGAAATTATCAATTTCTGATAAGAAAACCTAAGCCTTCAAAGCAATGAAAACTTACTCATTAACTGAATTCAAATCCAAAAAGAACCAAAATACACGGAACCCAAATAGTATATCCAAAACCCACTTCGATTAAACCATTTAAAGACCCTACGCAGTGATTTGCATAGCTAAGCAGTAAGCAAGTTTACTGTATTCCAAAAATGAAATCACACAAACCCAAAAACAATAAAGATCGAATCAACCTATCAAGAAAAAAAATGCGAAATGATCTCATTTAAAACCCACTAGGAAAATGATTCTCACCTATATTGTTACTACTGCCCTTTGCTAGATTTTCTCGAGAAAGTGAAGGAAACGCGTGATGAGAATGTTACAAATAGTGAAAGTAGTAATAGTTAGGAACTGGAATTCATGCCATTTCCTAGAGAGAGAGAGAGAGAGAGAGAGAGCCAAGTGAAAGTGATGACAAAGTGACAATTGCGAAATTTACAAGGAGCGAAGGTGCTCTTTACTGGAAGCCAAAGTTTCCGCTGTTATAATGTACTTTTGCCCTTCATGAAAACGGGAACGTTTTCATTACAGAATACTGCGCCTTCCATCTCTGGCATTCTACTTCAGTTCAAAGTCAACTTAACGCATTTGCTGTTAACAATAGCCAATAGCAATACACCGCGTGTCCAACTAATAAGTTGATACATCACAATAACGACCGGTTTCCGATTTCATTCCCTTATTTATATACCAATCCAGAAAATTGAAACAATGATATTTTTAAATATATATTAAAAAAAATAAAATCAAGATGCTTTTTAAAAAATTTTACTGTCATTGATTCATAAGCGGAGCTATGGATTTAGACAAGTAATTTCCTTACAATTTCAAGCCCGATCAAAAAGGAACTCCAACCTGAACAGACCTTTTCAATGAAAAATTCAGTCCTACTCCCACAGTCCCATTTGTTAAACAAAAATATGAAAAAATTAAAGAAATTAAAAATATTATAAAAAAATTTGCATTGTACTGATGAAGCCAAGGTTATTAATGGATTCTGAAATATATTAACAAAATATATGAACAAAAAGATATGAAATAAATGGATTGTTTCTCATTTTATTGACTTGTTGCATTTTTTTTTTATTTCTTGAGAAATATAATATAGTACATTATAATTAATCTAAGGATTAATTACACTTATTATTAAAATTGGAAAAAATTTTCCAAAGAAAAAGGAAAAAAAAAAAGGTAAAATTACAACTGCATGCAAAGTTCAGGGTAAATTTGCTCCCTGAAATAATAATAATTATTATATTTAAAAGCTCCAATAATATGAAAAGAGTCGCATAATTGAAATAATTATCGCGACAACTCTCCGAAACAAACGATAATCTTTAAGCCTTAAGATCAAACAAGAACCGAAAAGTTGCCTGCTGAAATGCACCTAATAGGTTTGGTGCATTAGCATGAGTCGGCATGAAAACCAAGCAGAACATATTCCCAGTTCTTTGGAACACATTGTTAGAAATACATTAGGGCTCCTTGAAAGTGAATTATCATGGTAGGTAAAGTAGTAGCCCTTCCAATAGAAGTGATTCTATAGCAAACATCATATGGTGTATGCTCTCCTTTTATGGGTTCCCAATTATACTGCCTAGAATAACTAATTACCTGACCCTTCAAAATGTCATATGCTTCTGGAACAAGAAAGCTAGGTCCAACACCAGAATCAATAGCAAACCCTTCAGTACCATCATCTTTCAGCTGAAAAACTTATGGATCGATTTTCAGAAATGTTCTGGCAAATGTAATGCCTTTGACAATGTCAAAGTATCTTAATATCCCTCGAACCAAATTTGTTGATTGTACTTTTCCTAGTAGTTGTGCTTCAGGACCAGCTCTCAACCATGTGTAGGTTCCATAGTTTCCAGTCCAGGAAGGTAAGCAATAAGAAAAGCATAGTTGGGTAGTGGTTTCAAGTTGCATCAGGATCGATCTTCTTCCTGCGCCTAGACCGAAAACTCCTGCTATCTCATTTTCAGGACTAATAAAACCTCCAAAAGTAATGTCTCTGTTCTCAAATCCACAACCAAACACTACATTTGGAAATGTTTTTATCCTATTACTTGATGTAGGAAATGTAAAGCTATCTACAGAAAGCACACCTTCAGTGACAGAGCCTCCAGTATACATCCAATATAGTTGCAAATGTTTTTGTGACAGAGCTTGGGGATGCAGAGTGCATGATGACAAGTACAGACGCGAAAAGTCTTGTCGCATTGAACCCATGTATCATCCATGAATGTATCTAGCAAAAGGTATGGTGAATACGGTTTTGAACCAATTGGAGCTTGCCATGCATCAAGGCTGTAGTTTGATGGAGATGCATCATTTTTATGAGCACAGCGAATTACAGATGTTAGATGAAGAGCATGAATTCTGGAAAGTTGGACGATTCTATAATGTGTTTCTTCTGCAGAGAGATTTTTAGGAAGAGAGATGAATCTATGGAGTTTCTTGGGATGAGTTTGATGCTGAAGCCATTGGTTTTACAAGGCACTGAGGCAAGAAAGAGGATGCAAATGGTAAGGCATAGTGTAACTCCATGGAAAAGTTTTATTTCAGAGGAGTTGAGAGTCATTTTCAATTTCTTTGGTATAGACAGAAGAAAATTTTTCTAGCATATGTATATAGACACACACACTTCTTTTTCCAAAGAAAATAAGGAGGAGGAAAAAGTTCTCTTGAAATGAGATTCTCAATTACTCATCAAAAGAAAATGCAGTTTTCTATCTAGAAATTGAACGTGCATTAAATATGAAGCATTAAGAGTGACTTTCCTTTCAACTGCTAATAAAAATGGCATGGATCATTTGGCTGCTATTCACCCATAGATTTTTCAACCTACTTCAAAACATGAAGCAAAGCAGAGGATCTTGAAAATCTAAGTTGACATTGAAATTTCTCTGGTAACTTACACAATTTTGCTGCAAAAGTTTGCTTATAATGCTGTACAATTCTTCTCTTTTTCATTAACATTGGGTAATTACATAATTTTGTAGTGATCTAATGTTTAGCCCCTCAATTATAATAAAACAGTCCTCAGGATCCATAGCTAAATTATATAATCTGTCTATTAGAATTGAAAACAATTTAACGACCAATTATAAAAACAAAATAATGAATGCAACATCACGATTAGCCTAATTAAGTTTTTACAGTAGAATGTCACTGATATATATTAATACTCCTAATTAACAAACTATAGATACTGCAACTATATTTATAGATTTGATATCCAGTTTCATGCATATCAAATTATCCATGGATATAGAAATCCAAATAATCAACTAACGACAGCCTTCGGCAAGTAGAGAAGTACAAACTGACTAATAGAAAGTCGTCAAAAACTCAAAGAAATCAACCACTAAAAATTTGAATATAGGACTTCAAGCCATTTATTTACAACAATAACATCAAGTATAAAAATCCAACTGATCAACTGCTATCAACCATAAACATTGAAACACAACCTGGAAAATAGAAATTTTTCAAAGCAATCAACTACTAACAACCTTAAAATAGAAACACAAACTGAAAATAGAAATTCAAGTAATCAATTATGAAGTACTAACAATCAAAATTCAAGTCCTGCCATGCCTGCTACATCTCTTCAGTTGATAAGCTTTTATTGAAATTTCACCTTCTTGGCGTAGGAACTTGATCATGTCTTCCTTTTGCTCCATTGTTAGTATCACCAAGCTTACCTGCAACAATTGTACTCCCATTCAACTTGTACAATCCTACATCGGACATCTCTCCTGTCATTACCATAGAACCACCTTCAAATACTTCCATAAGTCCTCCTTTTACAGAGATTCCGCAACCTAAAGAAGCTAAATGCCTTGTAGAAATTACATTCCCAAGAAATATGGGTACATATCTCACATAGCCCAAAGTCCTCACTTTACCATCATGCATTTTCACTTTCCACTGCCAATTCCCCCAATTTCTAATTTATTACCAGTAGCGAGTGTTACATATCCTTTATGACTTGCATCGAATGTATCAAACCAATCTCTTTTAGAACTAACATGAAAGTCACAAGTAACAAAAAACCAAGAATGCTTCAACAAAGCATCAACTTCTTTGGCCATTTGCTCATTATCAACAGTCACAGCTAGATTTATTATACAATGATCTTCTTTTCTTGTCCGATTTCTATGCAGCAATTGCTCCCCTTTCAGTACTCTGCAGTGCTTTTCCACATGCCCTTGCGAGCCAAAGTGATAACAAACTATTTCCTCTCTTGATCTTGGTCCTCCACTTTTCTTGTCATGGTTATTTGAATTTGGGAAATTTCTAGTTTTGACTCCACCCCAATTTCTCTTGCTCCTTTCTTCTAATATCTTCAATAAACAACTTTTCTTTTATCATACTCAATGACAACTTGGCATCTGAATCAACACAATTGCCTAAAAACTCCCAACCATTAGGCAAAGTACTCAAAAAGATATATGCTTGCGTCTCATCAGGCAGCACCATCTCCAAATTAAATAATTGATTAACAATGTCTTGAAAATCAGCCATGTGCTTATTCATTCTATCTCCTTCCTTATACCGCAAATTGGTTAGTTTCTCATGAGAGAAAGTTTGCTTAGTGCTTTCCTTTCACAAAGATTTTCCAATTCCTTCCATAAAGACTCTGCATTTGTCTCTTGAGCCACAAGATGGAAAAGACTATCATCGATCCATTGTCGAATAAAAGCAATACTTATTCTATTCAGCAACTCCCACTCGCATCTGACATATTAGTGGTTTTTGCTTTATCCCCCACAATGGGATCATGTAAACCTTCACAATACAAAACATCTTCCATACTTGCTTTCCAATGAGAGAAATTTGATGATGGGGTTATTATAAACATATTTCCATAAGAATTCTCCATTAGTAACACACGAACAACTTTACAACCAAAAGCTCTTAACTTTGCTCTAGTCAGAAACCAGGAAATCTTTTTCCCTTTTTTTTAGTTTAAAGGAGAAACAGTAACACAGATATTTCAAAACTCAAAAGCCAAAAAGATCAACCGCAATAATCCAAAGAAACAGACTACGCCGCAAATCTTCCACAAAATCAGCAAGTTAAAGCTTAAAAGAGATGGATGGTTCGCACCCAAATGGTATACCGGAATAACAATGCTTGTCGACAATCAACGCTGGTAAACCTAAACGTCATGGATCCGTTTATATGTGTTACTTCGCTCTCCTTCTTTTTAGTAGCCGTGTTTCCCGCCGACAAACGTATGAACCGACTTTTACAGTTACAGTTTTCGTTCTTTTATTTTTTTTTTATTTTTTTTTTTATTTTTTAACTTTGTAACGACGTATAACATTGAACCCGTATTTTTTAAAATATATAATTTTATCATATTGCATATTACTGTGGAAAGAAAGGAAATGATAAAATTAAACTTATGTATTTCTAAAAATGTAAAAGCAAAGCCATGAATTTTAATAACATATTAAGATAAAATCGTAATTTTACCTTTTGTATATCGCAGATATTGAATAAACGGTAAATCGACTTTAAGCCATCACCCAAACACTGGATGTTTTATGGGCTTAGATCCGTTTTGCCCATGAAAATAGATAGAGTTGGAGAGATTTCGCTTTAGGCCCAATCTTACCAAGGTCCACTTTTATATGCCTATCACGTGAGCCCAATACACTAATTTCATTGGCCCAATGCAGTGTCTTCTACCCTCTTAAGATGGCGTAGTCCATATGCCGAAGCAATGCTTTTGCTTCCTCTCCCCGCCCCCTCCCTCTCTACTACTCGCACATCCTGGGAAACGGGTCGCACGAGTTTCAATCCTTAAACCCTACTTGCTATGTAACTCATAGCATTCGGAATATTGCTTGTCCGGCGTGGAAATTTCCGAGGTTTTAATTGCAGCGGCTTGGGATCAATGGTTTTGAATTCAACCCAAAACCTGCAAAATCTACGCGTCCCAGTAAAATATGTGGGCTTCTTCAATAACGACTTGTTGCTTTAGAGTTAAGTGATGGCGTGGGGTTGCCGATGACCCTCTTATTATTCAAGATCCGACCTTTCAGGGTTCGAGCCTCCAGGATTGCCATTGCCCATTTTCACATTCAATCTCAAGGAGGATTTCGCTTATTTCCTGATAGAGCGGCAATAACAAATCAAGAGGCTTGGTTTGTTAAAGTTGTAGCTACACTTTTTGTCCGTTCGCATTGTTTAGATGCTTGTTTGGGTTATTTGTGTGGAAAATTGACACCTTTGATAGCATTTGAGGTAATTAAACGGTTTAATAATCCAAAAGTCGGTTTAAATTTCTTGGAGTTCAGTAGATTGAATTTGAGTGTCACTCATTCTTTTTCAACTTATAGTCTGCTTATGAGATCCTTATGCCAAATGGGTTTCCATGATTTGGTGAAAGTTGTGTTTGATCATATGAAGAGTGATGGGTATTTGCCTGATAGTACACTTTTAAGATTTTTGTTAACTTCATTTGTGCAAGCAGGTAAGTTTAATCTTGCTAAGAAACTGCTTGCTGAAATTCAGTCTCAGGAGGTTAGGATTAGTTCATTTGTGTATAATAATTTGTTGAATGAGTTGGTTAGACGGAATCAGGTACATGAAGCTCTTTGCTTGTTTGAAGAACACTTGGCATCGCATTCTCCTGCAGATACTTGGACCTTCAATATTCTTATTCGAGGTCTCTGCAGGGTAGGTGAAGTTGATAGAGCTTTTGAATTTTTTAATGATATGGAGAGTTTTGGTTGTTTACCTGATATTGTTACTTATAACACACTCATAAATGGATTGTGTAGGGTTAATGAGTTAGATAGAGGGCACAAATTATTGAAGGAAGTTCAGTCTAGAAATGATTGCTCACCAGATGTAGTGACATATACGTCTGTTATATCTGGGTTTTGCAAGCCGGGTAAGATGGAGGAAGCCTCTGTTCTTTTTGATGAGATGATTAGGTCTGGGATTAAGCCCAATGTATTCACTTTTAATGTTCTTATTGATGGGTTTGGCAAGATTGGTGACATGGATGCAGCAGAAGCCGTGCGTGAAAAGATGGTTTCTTTTGGTTGTCTACCAGATGTAGTTACCTTCACTTCCTTGATTGATGGGTACTGTCGAAGTGGGCAGGTTTACCTGGGTTTGAAGATTTGGGATGCAATGAAAGCAATGGGTGTACCTCCAAATGTTTATACTTACGCCATTCTTATTAATGCTCTGTGCAAGGAGAACAGACTTCATGAAGCTCGTGATTTTTTGAGGCAGTTGAAGTTTAGCAATGTTGTTCCAAAACCGTTTGTTTACAACCCTGTGATTGATGGATTTTGCAAGGCTGGGAATGTGGATGAGGCAAATTTAATTGTTATGGAAATGGAGGAAAAGAGATGCAATCCTGATAAAATAACATTCAATATTCTCATTATTGGGCATTGTATGAAAGGAAGAATGAATGAAGCTATTGATATTTTCAGTAAGATGGTAGCAATTGGTTGTGCTCCAGATAGCATTACTATTAATTCATTGGTATCTTGCCTTCTGAAGGCTGGGATGCCCAGCGTAGCCTTTCGTATTATGCAAACATCATCAGAGGATATCTCCAGTTTGTCATCTTTTAGAAATGCTATTCCTTTAAGATTGAAGACAGACATCCCGGTTGCTGCTTGAAAGAAGGGTTGCCGTACGATTTGAATAGTCATTGGACCCATCAATCAGATAAACTCCAGCCTCTTATGCACCTCCAAGTTTTATCCCAACTACCAAACAGTTTCAGTCTGTAAGTAGCTTGTTCTTCTTGAATTTAAGTGAGATCAACAATGTCAATTTTGCGCTTTAGCTTAGCATACTTCATAAACAGACCGGTGCTGGTGCTGTTGATTTGTATGTATTTATCATTCCTTCTGCAAGTTACTTCAAGTATTCAGTGCTCAATTCTGAATCAAGTCTGTGTGGTCTTGGATATTTTTTCTTGCTCTTCACAAAGTTCACCAAATAAGTATCTCCAATTGTGCTGGTAAATTTCTTACTATATCTGCATTCCTGAGGTCAAATAACATGTTGATGTCTCATGGGGCCTACTGTTTGAATCAGCTGGTTGTTGTAAGGGTATTGTTTTAGTACATCAATAATCCTAATGGAAAATGACCCTAATATCTTACACATTGTGATCTTGATGCATAAGATACTAGAAATGAGAATCAGCGAAAAGGGGGTGAAGAAATAGATATATTAGAGTCTTATAGGAAAAGGAAAGGAAAAACAAAAGAAAAAGGAGCACGGCCAGGAAAATCACATTCTTTCTAGGGTGCATGTGGTGCAAATATCTCTCAAAATATCCAAAAATCTTCACTCCTGTACTGCAAATGAACAGAGTTGAAGGAGCACACCTTCTACAGTGTCCAATCCATTATTATTGTTGGAACATTGACCTTGCAGGACTTAATGGAAGTTTAGAACCTGCTACTGTCAGCATCAAGACTTGCTCATTGCAGAACTAACATTAGAATTAGGCTTTTGATGGCAGCAGCTAGTCCAAGTTGAGCCATAAGAAGAAGCAGCAGTGGCAACTTATTCTCACCTTGGACAGGATGCTAAAGTGTCCAAAAATTTTCATGTTGACCATACCATGACTTTTTGCTTTTTGGTGCTACAAGCAGGTACTGGACTTCTTAAACATTGTGACAATTTAATTTTTGTAGGGTTATGAAATATTTTGATGAAGTAGAAAGCTACCATTTTGCACTTTTTAGGTTTTGTTTGTTGATTTAGTGAATGCTTTAAGTTGCTTATGTTTCTAAGAAATTGTACAAAGAGCAAATGAACACCAAGAGTTTCATTGATGTATCGACTTAACGATTTAGTATCAGTATGTGTATGTCTAGAAATTGAATTTAATTAGTGGCTTTATAGAAATCGGTTCCGTAGTCTGTTTGTGTTTGTTGTCGATACCTCTAAGTGGAGCGGAGCTTTTAATACTCTGATTCATATTTGCTATAGCAAATTCTTGGTTTGATGCCATGTTATGGTCTAAGCTTGTTAGTGCGTACTGAAATTTTGCAAAATTTTACAGCTGCAAGAGTGCAGGGGTCGGCTCTGGGGACCACTTCTTTCATCATTTGTCGCTAGTTCCTGATAATGAAGGAAACGATGGGATGTGAGTTTCAGAAGACAGTAATTCCAAATTAAATGCCATGGAAAGAGAAAGATAATGGTATCTTCTGGTGGTTGCGATGATTGGGGGACCCTGATGGGTTTGAGAGCTTGACATTGACATGGACATGTAATTTAATTTTTCTGTTGTTCACGTGAAGTTAGATCCATCATATTTCAGAATCTTGGAAAAAAAAAAAAAAAAAGAGAACCAATTCTCTGATTTAAAGATGTGAGGTGGCAGATTCTGCTCTAGTTTTTTCTTCTAATCTTGCACTTGAATATTTCATCTGTTGCAAAAAGCTCAATACTTGTCTTCCATTTCATTTTAAGACCATTTTCCTAGAAACAAGCTTGAGAACTCTGGAACAGTACTAATATCAAATTAAAAAAAAAAAAAAAAAAAGAAAAGAAAATCCCAGGAAGCTCTAGCGGAGCTGAGTAATTATCCAGTTCTCAGAATCTGGCGTGTTGAACTGTCTATTATAAAAGGGAAACCACCCAAAATAAAGCCTCAAGACGAAACGACTGCGCTAGGGCATTGAAACTATTAAAATTATCAGGTAACACGCGTTGATTGTAAATAAGATAACAGGCGTTGACAATTGACAATTAAAACTTTCGTTTTCAACCATACGACATCGTTTTTCCATTTTTTAAAATTAATTTCTCAAATAAAAGGGAAAAAGAAATCCAAATCCAATGGCATTTTTGCATATCTTCATTTTCTACAGATAACTGTTTAGAATTCACTGGCGCGTTTGATTGAAGCTCTTTACCGACCCATCACTGATCACTCATTTTCAAAGTCAAGCCTGGTTTGCTTTGGTTTCGCTCTTTTTCTTTTATGGTTTAAGAGTTTGTGTGCTCTGTATTCTTCTACAATTTCTCTATTACTTCTTGGTTTCCAGTTTTAACCAAGAACATTGAAACTTTCATTTCTTTCTGGTCTTAAACAATCTTGTTGTAGTGAAATTAGATGCTTAAAGCAATCAACTTGAATTTAATTTGCATTGTTTTTTAAATTTTGATTATTATATCCCTTTTTGTTTTTTTTGCCTAAAAGCATTTGGGTTGTATCAAGCTTTCGTGCCTCCTCATCATTTCCATCTCTTAAGACTATCTGTAAGTAATTTGTTGAATGGCCTATACAAGAGGGTACCAATACTCTTATCATGTCATCTTAAGCTTTAAAGGTGATGACACTGGCAAGAATTTTAGTGATCATCTTTATGCAGCATTGGAGCAAGCTGGAATTCACACTTTCAGAGATGAAGATGGAATTGAGAGAGGAGATGATGTTGATGTGGAGACTGAAAAAGCGATGCAAGGCTCGAAAATGTGCCTAATAGTGTTCTCCAAAGACTATGCCTCTTCAATATGGTGTCTTAATCAACTTGTGAAGATAATGGAACAAAGGGAAATTAGTGGTTTTGTTGTTATGCCGGTTTTCTATGATGCAGATCCAACACAAGTCTGGGAACAGAGTGGGAGTTATGCAGAAGCATTTGCTAGACATGAACAGCAATTTAAGGATGAGATTGATAAGGTGGAGAAATGGAGGGCAGTGCTTAGAGAAATTACAGATTTGAGTGGGATGGACTTACAAGGAAGGTAATTTCTGAAAAAAATTTCCTTGGTACCAAATCTAACATGTTCAATGGCGTGGTTTCTAAAATAGATGGGATTTTGAAGTTTGATAAATGATATGAACTGGAATATGAAAGATTTGGATCAAAACTCCTTCTTTTCATGTTTCATCCTTGAAAATTTGAGATTAATAGCTAAAAGATTGCCAAAAGAGCAGGTAAAATTAGAAGAACATAAAACTGATAGTGAGAGAGCCTTCAGCCTTATGTCATTCTAATAGATGATTGTGAAGCTTAATTTAACTTTCTATATAAATATTCAGACTATAAAGAGTTAAATTATTTTTGCCATTTTTTTTTAAATTTTTATTTATCATAGAACCAAAAAATTAGCTATGGTACTATCTGTAAAGGGCACATTCAACATATCAATTGCTAATCCAGGTGATTGAAATTCTAAAATTCAGAGAATTGATGCAATCTTTCTGTGCGTTGTACTGCTTTGATCTTGATTTGTAGGCATGAGGCAGAATTTATTCAGGACATTGTCAAAAAGGTTGGAAAAAGACTGAATCGTTCAGTATTACTGCATGCTCCCTCATATTTAGTTGGAATAGATTCTCGTGTAAAAGATATTAACATATGGCTGCAAGATGGGTCAAATGGGTCTTGCATAGCAATAATCTATGGGATTGGAGGTATTGGAAAGACAACCATTGCTAAGACAGTTTATAATCTAAATTTAGATAGATTTGAAGGCAGTTGCTTTCTGGCTAATGTCAGAGAAACCTCGAAAGATCCTGATGGTTTGATTCTCTTGCAGAAGCAACTTATTGAAAAGTTTCTAAATGGAAAGACATACAAAATAAAAAGTGTAGATGAAGGAAGTGTTAGGATCAAAGATGCAATAAGCTGCAAAAGAGTTCTTATTGTTCTTGATGATGTGGATCAATTGGAACAATTAAATGCAATTTTTGGAACATGGGATTGGCTTTATGAAGGAAGTAAAGTGATCATAACAACTAGACATGAGCGTCTACTTGGTGCTTATGAAACATACAAAAAATTTAGAGTTAAGGAGTTGGATGACAATGAGTCACTTCAGCTCTTCAGTTGGCATGCCTTCGGACAAGATTATCCTATTGAAGGTTACAAAGAGCACTCAGAGAAAGTAATAAGCCACTGTTTTGGAATCCCATTAGCTCTTCAAATTTTTGGTTCTTCTCTATCTGTAAATATTGCAGATGAATGGGAAAGTGCATTAGAAAAGTTGAGAGCAATTCCTGATAGTAAACTTCACAAGATTCTCCGAATAAGCTATGATTCTCTACAAGATGATCATGACAAAAATTTATTTCTTCACATTGCCTGTTTCTTCATTGGAAGAAATGGAGATTATGTAATTAAAATATTAGATGGTTGTGAGTTCTACACAAAAGTGGGACTTCAAAATCTCATTGATCGAAATCTTGTCACTATCAATGAAGACAATAAACTGATGATGCATCCTTTGCTTAGAGACATGGGAAGGGAAATTATTCGCCAAGAAGCACCTGAGAACCCGGGGAAACGTAGCCTGCTATGGTATCATGAGGATGCATTTACTGTCTTGAGAGAAAATATTGTATGAACATACTTCTTGTTCTTGTGCATGTTTTTATGTATTTTGCAGGTGCACCAAGATGATCATAATTTTTTTTTTCTTCATTTCTTTTGATTTTCATTTTCGAAGCAGGGTACGGAAGCAATTAAAGGCCTCACCATCAATCTGCGTGCTATAATGGCAGACCAGCAGCATACAATTTCTTGTATAAATTGTGCAAAACGACAATATTATGAAGATCTGATCTCCAAATCCAGGCCAAAACGACTTCGTCTTGGCTTCTTATCCTGGCAATCTGCAGAGATTGGCACTTCAACCTCATTTCCTGTGTCAAATGAAGTAGTTTTTGACACAAAGCCATTTGCAAAGATGCACAAATTAAAACTGCTCCAACTTAGTTATGTAAAACTCATTGGAGGATATGAACATTTTCCTAAAAGTTTAATATGGTTGTGTTGGCATGGGTTCCCTTTGAAATCTTTACCATCCAATTTATACCTGGGGAAGCTTGTTGTTCTTGACATGCGATATAGTGGTATAAAACATGTTTGGAGTGGAAATAGGGTATGATTTTCCCCTCTCGCTCTCTCACTCTCTCCCTCTCTTTTCTCTTATATATAGATCTTCATTAAAAACTTATTTTGTCTTTCTGAACAGGTTCTTGTACAATTGAAAATCCTTAATCTTAGCCATTCCCATGACCTTGTCAGCACTCCTGATTTCTCAGGGCTACCTAATCTTGAAATATTGAAGCTGAAAGATTGCATAAATTTGGTGGAAGTTCATGAATCTATTGCAGACCTCAAGAGACTTGTTCTCTTAAACTTGAAAGATTGCAAAAGGCTCAGGAAGCTTTCAAGAAAATTTGTGATGTTGAGAACACTTGACAAACTTATTCTTTCTGGGTGCTCAAAACTTGACCAGCTGCCCAGCGAACTGTGGAAATTGGAATCACTAAAGGTGCTTCATGCTGATGGTATGGTCAATTCTACTACTACATCACGACAGTCGACCTTCTGGTCCTGGTCATCACGAAGGCAAGGCAGGGAGTCCTCTTTGTCATTGA
This sequence comes from Jatropha curcas, assembly GCF_041381405.1. Lineage (NCBI taxonomy): Eukaryota > Viridiplantae > Streptophyta > Magnoliopsida > Malpighiales > Euphorbiaceae > Jatropha > Jatropha curcas. Next base: position 31,682,860 of record NC_143152.1, on the reverse strand, counting down.
CCTTTCTACCTCATTCTTTAGAATGCCTAAGTCTTGGATATTGCAATCTATCGGATGATGCCATTGACTTCACTAGCCTTCCCTCCTTGAAATATTTAAATTTAAGTGGAAACTCAATTTATTGCCTACCTGAAACCATAAACAGCCTTACTAAGCTTGAGATCCTTATATTAGATCACTGCAAGAATCTCCAATCACTCTCTAAACTTCCATCAAGTTTAAAGGAATTGAGCGCAGAAAACTGTGAAGCATTGGAAAGAATTACAAATCTGCCAAACTTGATGCGATCATTGATGCTAAACCTCACCGACTGCAAACAATTAATTGAGGTTCAGGGCTTGTTCAAGTTAGAGCCAATAAGCAATCTTGATAGGGAAATGGCCAATGAATTGGGCTTCTGCATCTTGAAGTCTGCAGAAAGCATTAAAGTTGAAATGTGCAGCGTTATGATGATGACATCAAGGATTATCCCTCCCCAGGTAGTCTTTAATGTCCTCATCTAATTTCAATCATCTATTCTTTCAAACATCTGTGCATGGTTGGTTTGTCCTTATTTATTTTGTTCATCATGATTTCAATGGCACAGGTTTTACATGAATGTGGCATAAGTAGCATATTTCTTCCAGGAGATGAAGTTCCAGGCTGGTACAACCCGCAAAATGAAGGGTCATCCATATCTTTTAGCATTGCCCAATCTCATGGTTGCAATGTCCTTGGTTTAAACATATGCACCGTGTATACATGCAATAATATACGAAATGGACCAGGTGATCATCTTTACACAAAGGTTTGGAATAAAACCAAGGATCTGAGGTGGACCTATAGCCCAACATTTCATGGAATTCCTGAAACAGATGAGATTATGCTATGGTTAAGCCACTGGAAGTTAGGGGATCAGCTGGAAGTTGGAGATGAATTGAATGTTTCAGTGGTTATGTCAACTGGTTATCAGGTGAAAAAGTTTGGCATCCATGTTGTGTATGAGCAGGAAAAAGAGAATACCCAGCTGAACAGCAAAGAAACAAAGGAAAATATCTCGTCCTGGTACCAAACTTCTGACAATTTGGATATGGAGTTGTACAGGGTAAGAAGGGATGCTTTTTACCTCAGCAATCATGATTATTTAATTCACCAAGAAATATCAGAAAGTGGTTGGGATAACTCGAGGTGGTACAGCCATTTATTTGAGCAATAAACAGAAATTAGAGACGTAAGTTTTTTGCCCAGTTCAGTTCACTGAGATGTTTAGCAAGTTGTTTACTTATGAACCCAGTCATACTTTCATGGTATCTCCTCATCCCCCCGTCATTGTTAATTTTAAGAGTAAAAGTTCTTTGCTTGCGTTTTCCCTGATATGCGTTGAAATTCTCCAATTTATAGAAAGTATTACGTATTTTATAATTCTTTCTTCCATTCCCCTCTAAACGCGAAAACTAGAAAGGTACACGATAAAAGAAAGCCCAAAATATATATTTTTTTTCCAAAAAAAAAAAAAAAAAAAAAAAAAAAAAAAAGAAAAACGAAGAAGAAACCCCAAATTACATAAAAAGCGAAGATAATTTGCCTCACTTGAATTCAATCGAACAAATTACATAAAATGTTATCTCTGCTTACAAACTAAAAACTAAGTATTTATAAGTTAAAGAACCCTTCATTCAAATTTAAAAAAAAAAAAAAAAAGTTAAGAAACCCTAAAAACCAAATAAAATATATTCAATTCAAACATGGCTAATTCTGCTAATTAAAATATAAAACTAAGTAAAAAATATAAAATTAAGTAAATGGCTCAAGACTCACTTTTCTGGCAGATCTGAATTTTTTTTTTATTAATTATGCATTACATGATAGCAAGTAAGGTCAACTCAATTGTACATCATTGATGATCCCGGACGGTTCCCTTCTTTTCTTCTTCTTGGGGAAAGAACCCGTGTCGGACCATACATTAAGCAGTTAAAAATGATCTAACTTGAGAAACCTGTGAATATCTTGAACTTGAAATGCAAATCATGGCCAGAAGAAGATGCATAAGAAGAGAAGAATAAGATAAAAAAAAAACCATTAATTAGGAATTCTCCTTTAATTTAATATAATTGCTTTGAAGGATAGCTTATTTGTGTTAAAGGTTAGAGCTACAGCTCCGTTGAAGTAACATTGATGTAAGTGTTGCTGACGGATTTTGGATGTATTTTGCTGATGAAAATAGTGTAGCTGATTGGAGATTATTTTGCGAAGTCATATAGATTTTATTGTATTTTGTTTTCTTGTAATCTCCATCTCTTCTATTAGATGAAGTCAAATAGCAGAGGTTGAAAAATCTGTGATGTACCTTGCTTTAAGCTTTAGTTTGGAAGACAAACTTCCTTGATTTACGGAGGTTTGATGAATAAACTTTAGAATAGCTCTTGTATAAATATTTTCACTGTGCTGTAATGGAGATTAGATCACATAATTCTTTGCAGAATTTTCCTTCTCTTTCTTAATTCTCTGTTCTTCTAAACCGACAATTTGAGCAGCTATATCAGGAAGCTTATTTAATTAGTTGGATGCAAGTAGTTATCATATTACATTCACTTATGAGCAGCATATAAGAGACAAGCATTGTTAAAATCATCTGAGGAAGCATGTGCTGGTTTAACTAAATAGATAATTTCATTCCCTCTCGATACTGATTTCACATTGTTGTTCCATGATACTTCCTTGCAGCCTCCCTACTGTCAATTGTTGTTGTATACTTATCTTCTGTTGCGTATGGCTGGGATGACAAGTTGAATTTGCCATATCTCTTTGCAGCTTCCTTGTTGTCAATGGTTTCTGTATAGCACGGTTCAGTATATCTGGAGTTTGGAGAAGTATAGACAGAAGGCTTTGCAGCTTCTTTTAGAACCCCTATGGCTGTGTTAATATCACTTGTTGGTCTGGAGAGGTTAGAGTCAGGTGCTGAGGCCCATGTTGACGCACTTGGCCTTTCCCACCCACCATGGGTGATCATGGGCGGCTCAGTGCTTCCTGTATAAGCTGGTCCTGTGTGACGGAAAGGTGGAGCAGCGGTGCCAGAAGGTTTCCCATTTCCGTTGAAGTATCTTGTGTCTGTGTTGGTACCATTCGTTGGTTTTGAGAGGATGGAATTGGGTGTTGCACCCCATGTTGTTTGACTTGGCTTAGCCCATGGCTCCGTGTTGCTATTATACTTGCCAAAGTAATCATAGTTGTTTTCGTATGCATTACCACTGGGCTTTTCCCATTCTTTTTTGCTGTGGTCATTGAACTCACTGCCATAGCTAACAGTATTGTCTTGAAACCCAGTGGGTTTAGCAGTCTGGCGCCGTGTTGATGCATTCATAGGGCTAAACCTGGGTCTGCTAGCCTCAGTTTGCACTTTGGTGAAGAATTCATCAACCTTTGGCGAGCGATCCTTAACTGGGCTTGGAGGGAGATGCCACCTTTCTTCAACAACTTCATAACCCTCCGGTGAATCAGGTGACCTGTAAGGAATATGCTTGTGTTCCAGTGAGTAAGGCGAAATAACATTCTCTTGAACAATTGTTTCAGTTCTTGTAGAAACATAGTAGTCTGAGTTCTGTGTTGGACGAAAGAAAACAATTGGACTCTTCCTCCCCTCAGCATCAACGATGACTGGCCGGCACACATGATCAGAGGCATAGCTTGGCTTGCTGCAATCATCGATTCTTGCTGAATTGGAGGCAGAAGAGCTTCTGTATGGGTAACTATACCCAGCCATAACTTGACCTTTCTCCTGTAAAGCACTATATTACTTCCTCTCCTGCTTTATGAAAAATGCTTCTGTTACTTTCTCTTATATAGACCCTCACATGAACTGACGTAAGATTCGACTTACCGGTAATAGGACCATATACTGCTCTTTTCTCTGCAATGTGAAATTCCCTCTAATTTACATTCAGAATCATATTCTATATATTCATGAATATGGCAAAATCATTTTGGTGTAGCTTCAGCATGCAGAATTTATGATGCTAACCTGATGGGCATAAAGGAGCGAAAGAAAAGGCAACAGAATCAACTTTAACTATCTAAGAGATAACTTAAAGGTAAGCTTTTTTATTCATTAGGCACGTGTCAGATATTGAAGAATTTTCACCTCTTCCATTAAATAAAAAGTTGACAGAACCACGTTCTGCTTATTCTAGATTATGACCTTCATTTCTTGGAAGACAGTTACTTTATTTTTTTATTTATTATTTTTTTTTAGATGAAAAGAAAATATGTTGAACTGAGAGGAACGTTATTACACCATGAGTCAGAAAACAGAACGTCCAACAAAACTGAACATCACTGTCTTCCCATTTTCTCCAACTTGTAGAAATTTGATTCTATGCAATTAAGAAGTTGGGAGAATCACATTCCATTCCATTTGAAAAGTATAATGATTTCCTCATCTTGCTATCAGCAAGGCAAAGTAACTTAAATTTTGAAAAAAAAAAAAAAGAATACAATAACAATAACAAAATAATAATAATAATAATAACATTACAAGCTGTAGGCTGTACAAATTGTTGTTAGTGAGAAGGATTGGTGGTGGCACTGCAGTCAAGATGTGGAACAGGACGGTCAGGTGGCATCTGATCAGGCAGTGTACGACAGAGACCTATATTTCAGTGGTTATGAGAGCAAATGGCTCGTGAGAACCCGTGTTGGATTGGATTTTTTCCGGCTGAATGAAGACTTTTTCACGACAAGGAAAGTTTACTTTGTCGGTTGAAATTCCTCTAATTCATTTCAAGGAATATGTTCCATAGAGACAAGATTATTGTTACAGATGATATCAAGAAAGTGAAATTTAAGCAAGAGAGCTAGTAAAGCATGATTTCTTTCTACGCAATTGCCTTGCTCAAGTTTTTCTCAACTATCAGAGTAATACAGTATTCATTACATATATTTTCTTTTGTACGCTATTCACTTTCAGCAAATGAATAGTTTTGCAGAAGGTTTAAGACTAGGTAGTTTCTTGTCTATATATTTTTCAAGGATCAAATGCTGGAACTTCATGCAAAGGGGAATGTAATGCACGATATAATGTTCTGTTAATGATATTCCTGTAAGGATCTTCTTTTCGCTTCTTCAACAAATAGTCTATATTGCTTTTAACTTGAGATTTTACCTGCAAGTACAACTCATTTGCAGAACCTTTGTCTTTAAGCAGCTCTTCTTTTCCATTTGTTTCTATGGGCTTCCCAAACAGGAAATAAAAGCGACCAGGTAGTTTGGGCAAAAGCGCCGGGATAAATAATTCTAGATTTGCAACCTCTCCTAGACTCTCGTCCCTATAATCAGATTATGATCTTTCTCAACAACAGAATCCATATAGAAGTTCTAGCTAGTATCTTTTAAGCTGACATGGTTTTCCATTTCTAGGAAGCAAGTAAATGTCATTGTATATAGAGATTAATCACCTGATTTTTGGAGCAGCGAGAGTAGCCTCTCTAATATAGTGATTAACCACAGGTATCTTCATTAGATCATGGTAATCGAGGACAAACTGCCACATCCAGACAATAGCATAGAATTGTTATAATAAACATAAAATAACTGCTAACTGAAGTTTGGAAGTGAAGGAAACAAAAACACCTCTACCATCAGTACTAAGCGCTAGTATTGAAATGAGATATTGCAGTCAAAACGGAAAAACAAGAGAGCCAAACTCACTTCTGCTATATCATCTTCTCCTACAGAACCAAATGGCACAATTGTAGCCCCATGCCTTGCAGCCACTCTCACAAACTCTTGCTGATCAGGCCAAAATAACTTATACTCTTCACCCTGGAAATCACACTAACTGTTATAAGTGGAAGGAAGCTTTGAAAATAAGCAATAAATAATAGTAATGGTGGTGCAGTATCATACAAGCAACTCTGCTTCAGGCTGGGAAAAACTGAAACTACTAGTATGGTACCTATGGCTAAACAATAACCTGTGAATATATAAAGCAACCTTACTATTTTTTATCCTCCACCAGCCTGTTAATAATTTGTTTGATGAAATCAGACCAATATTGTTGATTCAATTAGGAAAAACGACAGAAAATTATATCTATGATTTAGCTTCCAAAAAAAAAAAAAAAATGTTGAAGTGAACGCAAGAAAGTTGGTGGACCTTGTAATGCAAAGCCTCCCGTATACCTCCCGGATAAAGAAGCACATGTGCTTCTGTTGCAAGCAATCTGAAAATATTGCTTGCTGAGACAGGTACTGCACTCGCCACTTTAACCCAATCAGCTAAAGAAAATTCACTGGATGACTCCTCAAACCTCCTACTAAAAAGTACTGGATGAGCTAGACCACGCACTTGAATGTTCTTCTCTCTCCAGAATTCTCCAATAAGGGAAAAAACTTCAAGTCCCATCAGCATATGGGAGCCAACTAATAAGACAGGACCTTTATTTGGAACTCCAGCAAGACCTCTCACTATCCTTCCATTGTCCAGAGTTGAGAACATAGCAGAACCAGCAGCAAAGTTCAAAAGCCTGAAATATATGTGAATATGGTTATTAGCTAGACCAACTGACCAACGAGTCTGATCAAGGATAAGCATGCTAGCAACTTAAAGGAGTTTTTTGCCTTTTCATCTCCATCACTTTAGTTGTCTTTTTAACTCATAAAAGAAAAAGACAAGTGTAGCCACAAACAGAAAAAAAAGAAGCGCCCATGATTGAAATTGAAGTTCTAAAAATTTACTTCAAGTACATAGAAAAGAAAAGGTTGATTAACCTTGCATAAAAATTATAGGAATTTTAAGAAATTTGGTTTGATTTCAGTTTTAATGGAAAAAGAACTGAACTTTTTTTTGTTCAGTGCAGTTTTTATTACTTAAAACTGAAAAAAACTAAAAATCCTAAAAACCAAATTAATTTAACTGAAAAATTAAGTCAACTGAAAAACCAAACAAATCAAATTGATTCAGTTTGATTCTACAAATAATTCAGTTCAGTTTTTTGTAGGCACTCATCAAACCAAATCAACCCAACGCCCACCCCTAGATTTCAGTGAGCTAGATCAAATTGCATCCCAAAAGTGTTCATTAAGAGACAACATATGACAAATCTGCTGAATTACCCTGGTACTTCATTACTGACACATTTGAAGTCTGACATGCTAGGAGGTAGAAAGTCTGAGACAAAATCAAGCCTTCTTGAACGGCGGTATTTGCCAGTACCTTTAATAATAGTGAGCAAATTAATGCCCTCTTCCTGTGATCAAAAGAGGAGACTATTAATGCAGGAATAAAGAAGATAAAACAAGATTCAAGTTTGTCCTCCAGTGAAAGTGTTAAAGAATTGAAGCTTAGGGGCAGTAAAGAATCAAGCTTCTGTTCAGAAAAATAACTGTACAAGCTATATGCACAACTAATGAAGTTGTCTTTCTCATAACGTGAAGTTGTTCAGTGTAAGTCATTATATGTTCAAAAGCTTATTGTATACTGTTATAAATGAAAACTTGCATGAAATGCTTTCAGTTCACAGCCTATGTGCGGAAAACAAAAATGCTAAGTGCAATTATCTAGACATCTACATTAATTTCATGTCTGCAATCAATTAATTTCCAACTGTTATCGATTCAGATGTGGGGCTTATGGATCAAAAATGCATTGAGAACATGTCGAAACAAAAGCACAAAAAGAAAATATACACAGCACATAGCCTTGAAGTAACTGTGGCACCACTTTCTCTGATCGAGAGAGGCATTGTAAACAACAGCTAGAGCAGTTAATCCCCGAAACTATGCTTCCCAGATGAACCCCCACTCATGAGAAATTGGAATTTAAAGAGAAAGAAATGGGATTCCATCCGAGGACCATTTTATCAAGAGATAAACAGAATACACGCAAGACGGTCAACATAGAGCTGACCCCGATAAGTTCTTATTCAATGATCAGTGATACAAGGCATTGATTCAACTTTAACAGCTCGTGCAAAATTTTGATATAACCAAAAGGTCTAATGATTTATAACTTAAAAGTGCATAAAAGAAGTCTCCAAATTTGAATTCATTCATCCAAGGCCCTGCATGAACACATATACACACATAAAGGCATTTATTTCAGATGTATAACATGCTTCTTCTCACATACCAGTAGAAGTGTGTGCCCGTTGTCTTTGAAGTTACGAACTATGCAATTCTGTAGTGAACTGCTAAGACGCTTGGCTTCGTCGCGACTAGGGAGCATATAATCCTTGCCACTATAATGAATACACCAACAAACTTCAGTATTCCATTGATCTTTACCAATTCTAAAATGAGAAGCACGCAATATCAGAAAGAAAATCAAGCATGTAAAAATTTGGGCTAAGCATTAGTTTCTGATAAGGGAAAAATATTTGGTCCCAATTTAAATAACCAAACACTTATTGCTATCAGATGTATACAGACGTGCCAAGCAATAACTAACAATTACATTTGTCTAAACCTGGCTACTAAATGCCTTAGTCTAGGAAACTTTCAGCTGTTCCCATTATTTGAAAAAAGAATACAGGAAACAGAAAAAGAAGAAAAAAAGGCATGCATCTTGATGTTTGGAAGAAACAACTGCTGTGAAGAACCTTTAGGACTCATCAGAGCAAGTGAAAGGTGGTTTCATTTAAGCATATCTACTTTGACTTATTACTTTAAACTAGAGTAATCTTATTGGATAAGGAAACTTGGAGATGAGGCTTTGAATTATAGGGAAATCAGCATTCTAACCTCTGGGCATGTTCTTCTGATGCTAAAGAAACATTAGCTTTCAGGGTATTTTATGGTGTCTTTTACAAATTTTTATGAAAGCTGATAAAGCACGCTAGACTCTCTTTAACCTATGAAAATGTCGGTCTTAAGATTCTATTGTTACAAAAGTGAATTAAGGCTTAAAATTTTACACTTCCTTCAGCAACATTAATGAAATTGTATAATTCAGCATAGTAGTTAGATATGCATCATGATTAGTGAGTAAATAATTATATAAAATAACGATCAAGATGCCAATTTTGAAATTACTTTTAGGAAACATCTGATATGCAAACCAGAGGAGAAAGATATAATATATGAAGAAAGAATAAAAGAACCACATTAAGTCAAGGGAAAATGAAGACCTAACAAGCACCAGCACTTCAGCTTTTACAGCATGAAGACGTGCATTGACATAAGCAGCAGCTGATTTAAGCAGTTTCAACTTCCAAAGAAGAGTATCCTTCGGAATGATATCGGCCAAAACCTGAAAATAAAGATATTAACATATATGCATATTCCTAAGAATAATATTTAAACAGATGAAAATAGTGAAAATGACCTGAATGCACATTAAGCATTTTATTTTACCTCAGAACCAAGTCAGTCTTTCAATCACACAACATGTAAATCACCTATTTTATTTTTATGTACAGCCATTTCCACTTATTCAACGAAATAAAAATAAAATAAATTTTTTATTAGATGGTTGAACTGTATCTAAAATTCTAAGAAAATAGAAAGGTTAATTATTCTTTTTTTTTTATTATTATTTTTGCTTACAAAACTGAGAGCGTGAGAGAGCCGTTAAGGATTTCACAAGAAAATTTTCAAATTTCAGAACAAAAGATTGGTATTTTCCAACAGCTGTAGTATAATTCTAAAATCTTGTTGCTGATAGCCTTATTCAGCCCATGGCTAACGTCATATTCCTTTCAATTACTTTGCTAGTCGACTGTAACAAGCATTTAGAAACACCTGCTAGGATCTCTAATGTATTACCGTGTTTACACAACAGTGCAAATCATGCCTAGTATGAAGCATAGTTTATTCAGAAACACGGAAAATTAGCAACATGGTGGGAATTCAGAATCAATTTTATCTACTATTCTGACCATTTTGTGCCCAGGAGACAAATATTCCAAACAGAAACTCCAGTTGTGAGAAATTAAACACATCACGAGAGACCAGAAGCAATTAAAAGGAAAGAAATAAAAAGAAGTCTAGGCAGCACTATTATTAATTTCTTACAGAAAGTAGTGGTATCAAATCAACAAGATTGCCAGAGAGTTTTTCAATTTTTGATCTAGGAGGAAGCGCATAGTCGATATCAACCATTGCCATCTTCAATGGGTCTCCTGGTCATTAAAGGAAAATTAGAAAAAAAAAAAATAGAGCAATTTTCTCTTTTGGATGAGGAGAATAAATTATTTGCATTATTTTTATTGGAGACCAAAGCAATGTCAAACTGTAAAAAATTCTTCCTAATATTGACAGTTAAAGCCTTATAAGATATCTGATTTAGATGTTCTGAATGTTACCAAGTGCAATACGAATCAAAGGGTTATTCAAGTAGATTCATGCTACATGTCCCCAGATCTAAATTTTAAGCAGTAAAAACTAGAAGAACAAAAAATAGAAATATAGAGAAAGAGATCATGTATGGTGTACCCATAATGAAGCTAAGAAGATAGGAGACTGCATTATTAAACCCATCAGGTAAAGCCTCTAAGACAGTAAGCAAGGGTTGTAGTTGTGACCTGCCAAATGATGTAGCTAAAACAAAAGGCAATAAATGTCAGACTAAGATGGAGAGTAGCAACAAGGTCTTGCCAAAGATAAGTGTGAAAAAGGTTCCCGTTTAGCTTGGAACAGACCTGGATTAACCAGTATCAACACAAGGTCAATTTTAGGATTACGGGCAGCAACAGCAAGTGCTAGACATCCCCCCAAAGAATCACCCACTAGATAAATGGGCTTAGCTGGTGACGAAGCTTGCTCAATTCTCACAGTTTCTTCAACAAATTTCACCAACACTTCATGAAATAAAATTCGTCGTGGTGAATTATCAATACAGAGGCATTAAATAACTCGAAAAGGTTAATACCAATAAGTTTCCAGGATCAAAGACTAATACTTTCGAATTGTGTTCTGTCATACACTGGAATATGAAGACACTGAACTTCAAACACCCTGCACTCATGAAAATTATAATAGTAGAAATTACGTTTTCAACTGAGCCAAAAATAACAGAGTCAAACATGAATTAACCATTTGGCATTACAATTTACACTGGTTACAACATGAAATTGAAAGAGGATAGATTGTTAACTAGCTCTTTGAAATAGGGTAATTCATGCATCTTGTATGAAAGCACACAGCACACACCACCATGCACAACAAAAAGGGCCAAAGGCATTGAATTCAGACATCGATAGATCATGCACTATTACATGGTCACATTTATGTATTGAAACATATGTTCACAGCTTCCTTTGCTGAAAAGCATCAATGCAATAAATTTGGATCTGTTCAAACAGTTTTTAAAGAGGATGCTCATGCAGAATTTCACCCTAATGTGAATTTTCAATCGGCAAACAGATCACAATATAATATTAGCAATCTGTGTTCTGGGAACAGTCATCTGAGAGCAGATACAGATTGTTCCAAGACAGTGCCTATTTCATTTCCCATACAACATGATTTTAACATGCTTTCACTGTCGTTTTTGTTTTTGTTTTGTTTTGTTTTTTTTTTTTTTTTTTTTCAGATGGATAACCAAAAACATATTTGAGTTATAGTAAAGGCAGAAACAAAAGAACTTACCTCCCAAGAGCTTTATGGTGCAAAGTAAGTCCCAAGCCAACACCATCGATCCCTGTATGCATCAAAGCCAAATGAAAAATTCAAAATTTTAAAATCCTAAAAGATTTCACAGCTAAAAGTTGAATTCACGAAAAACTGATCAAGCACCAAATGTTCTCTCTCTATAGAACTTGTAGCACAGTCAAATCTCAACTTAGAGTCTCCACGAGGGGGCAACGATTACCTGGTAAAAACAGAAGAATTGGAGAATTTTTTAGAGGTTTCCCGCATTCAACAGGGCAAAACCAACGAGGTGGCCCTCCATCAGGCCTAATCATATCCTTGGCGACATCTAGATAATCCTTTACTGTGTTAGTTCCATATCCATCATCCCACAACACTTTCAAACCTTGTGAAACATCTTTCACCCACTTTTTCTCAACTCTAGACTTCGATCTACCATCTCCTTCATCAATTAAAGGCCCAGTTTCCCCTTTCTCCCTAACGCATCCATCAATAAGAGCTCCATTCTTCTCTTTCTGTCCAATGAAAGAAGTTCCATTCGCTGAAACTGAATCAGATGACAGCGCTGTCGAATCATGACTACCCAAACACTTAACCCTCACTTGAAACTGAGGCTTCATTTCTGAATTTTTCAAAATATAAGGTGATGACTGGAAATAAAAAACTGATGCCATGGCTTGAACAAGAAATGGCAGACAGCTTTAATCTTTTATAAGTTTCTAAAGGAACAACTTAGAACTCCTCTCAATTATCCAGCAACTACAACAAAATTTGGAGAACTTCTCAAGTGCTTGCACTTGAAAAGGGCTTCAAATTAACGCAGATGCTTAGAGAACCACAAGCCTCTTATTATAATTGATAACCATTTTCCATGATTTAACACTGAACAACTTGGGAATTTCTTCAAGAACAAGTAAGCAGTAAAGTTAGACACTTAGGCTTTTCAAGTTCTGCTAGCAACACTCCAACTTGAACAATCACAGCGTCCTGTTATCTGTGTTTTATAGACCCTTTTCCAGATTCGCCTACCAAAAGAATATGAACTGCTTTCACGTGCCAAATTAGGGAATTCAACTTGAAGTAGCAGCAAATGAACCAAGCATGCTGAGAATGTCTCCCTAAATTACTCTAACTGAAACACTCATACCTTTCATGCCCTTCTTGCTAATATTAAAAAACTAAAAAAGAACCAAACACGGGGAAAAAAACTTGAAGGGGAACCAGAAAACAAAATGAAGTGGACAACTTCTAGAACAGGTATTTGAAGTTCTTATGTGTGACATATCTCAAGGAATGTAGTTCATTGGAATGAAAATGATGAAGTGACGTATCTCAAGGGAAGTGAGCCAATGCAAAAAAAAAAAAAAAAAAAAAAGGGCCAAGAGACTTGAAAACATTTTACCTGTATTTATTCTTTTGAGCCTGTGATGTTCCTTTTTTAAGTAACTGAATGCAGTTAATTTTCAATATTTCAGCTTTTCTTTCTCGACGGTTAGTAGTTAGCACATACTGGAAAGTTCAGTTGGTCTTATTGCAGAATTGCCACTGGGCTGTAATCTCATTGCTTTAAAGAGTTTTACATAGCAATAATGGAACTCCTTGCCGCAGCTACACTGCTGACGGGTACGTCTTCGTTATATGCAAGTGAACCAACCTCTAAAATTAAAGGGAAAAGTGAATTTTCCTCGATAAAGATTAAAATATTTAATCTCTCTTTTGTTTCCGGAAGATAGTAAAGTATTTTAGAATTTTATTATTATATATGAAAAAAAAGATATATTATGACAGTCGTCGCCTGGCTAGTTTGTGAGTAAAGACTAGTGGTGGTGGCCTGGCTAGTGAGTAATCACTGGTGGTGGTAGCTGGTGAGTAACGACTAGTGGTGGTGGTCGACAGTGGTGGTAGCCATTAGTAATTAATAAATTGAAAATTGTATATTTATAAATTTATGATGAATTTATTAATGTCTAGGAAATGTTTTCCATGAGAAGTCATTTTCCTTTATAATAGCTTAATTTTCCTTTAATGAGAAAAATATTTTTCGTTGGACTGATATTCGTGAGCACTGCAAACATAGAAAAACAAGTTATTTTTCAGAAACAAATGTAGCTTTTGTTGCAAACAACAGCATAAGCCAAGCAGGGGCGTTTCAAGTAATCTTTAAAGCAAAGGTTCGGTCCTCAGCATTTTAGTCATGCTCTCTTCCTGCATAGAAAAGCTAATTCTAACTGTCTTCTAATATCACAAACAGTTTCCTGGGAAACAACCAATCACTGTCTTCTAATGCAAACTACAATATTTTCTCATATGTTCCAAGTTACCATTTTTCATGCCTGCAAAATAAGTTTAAATTGCTAGTTAAAAACGCGAAACCTTCTTTTCATATATAGCTGGTTCCAGAGGCCCCATAGTTTTCATTACATGTGCTTTCTCTTGTACACTATTGACTTTCAGTGAATCAATAATTGTATAGAGGTTTTAAAACTAACTACTGCCTTGTCTATAAATCTCTTAGGGATCAAATGCCGGTACTTTATCCAAAGGAGAATATAATGCACGATGTAGAGTTCTATTAATGACATTTCTATAAGGATCTTCCTCTCGCTTCTTCAATAGGTAGTCTATATTGCGTCTAACTTCGGATTTTACCTGCAAGTACATCTCATTCGCATAATTTTTGTCTTTCAACAGTTCTTCCTTTCCCTTTGTTTCAATGGGCTTGCCGAAAAGAAAATAAAAGCGACCGGGTAGTTTAGGCAAAAGGCCCGGAGGAAATAGTTCTTGGCTGGCAACCTCTCCTTGACTCTCATCCCTATAATCAGAAACATAATATCTGTCAAAACAAGATTCTATATAAAGTTAGCTGGTATCTTAACTTGATCGTTTTCCATTTATAGGAAGCAAGAAAATGCCATCTCATGGAGATGATTCACCTGATTCTTGGAGCAGTTCGAGTAATCTCTCTAATGTAGTCGTTCACCACAGGGATTTTCATCAGATCACAGTAATCAAGGACCAACTGCCACATCAGACAATACCATAACATTGTTATAGTAAGCATAAGAATAACAGCAAACTGAAATTTGGCGGAAAAAATATTATAGAACTCTTATTTTTTTCAAACTGCTTTTTTCTTTAAACTGCAAACATTACAGAATTCTTCTGAGCAGGAGGGAAGATGGTAAGTTAACAGAATAAAGGGATGTCTATCCAAGTGCCTAAATCATTCCAATTTTGGGTGTATATACCGCACAATTTACCTAGTATGACATAAGAAAGTAGTAATCAGTAACTCACTTCAGCTATGTCATCTGCTCCAACAACACCAAATGGTACAATTGTAGCCCCAAACCTCGCAGCCATTCTCACAAATTCTTGTTCAACTGGCCAAAATAACTGATACTCTTCACCCTGGAAATCATAACTGTTATGGATGATTCACAATCTTGAAAAGTAAATAACTTATTTAGAGAAAAAAGTAGCAGCAGAGAGGTAACAGCTAATGGAGATTGTGGATAAAATACAATGCCATTTTGCATGTATGGAGAAACTGCAATACTAATATGGTATCACCTATGGATAGATAATGAAGCTGTGAATGCCAACAACTTCAAAAAAATTTAATCCTCCATCTTCTTGCTAACATTTTCGATGATACCATTATGAAAAATGGCAGAACAAAAACTTGGATTCCAAATAAAACTTGTTGAATTCGGTTCAAGAAAGTTAGTCTACTTTGTAGTGCAGAGCCTCCCGTGTACCTCCTGGATAAAGAAGTACATGTGATTTTGCTGAAAGCAATTTGAAAAGATTGCTTGCTGTGACAGGTACTGCACCCATTACTTCTATCCAATCAGATAAAGAAAATTCATTAGATGAATTCTCAAGCGCCCCGTTAAAATGTGTTGGATGCGCTAAACCACGCACTACAATATTCTTCTCTCTCAAGAATTGCTCAACAAGGGAATAAACTTCAAATCCCATCAGCATGTGGTAACCAACTAATAAGACAGGACCTTTATCCGGAACTCCAGAAAGACCTCTTACTATCCTTCCGTCATCCAGAGTTGAGAACATAGCAGAACCGGTAGCAAAGCGCAAATTCCTGAAATGGATGTGATTTTATTGTTAGATTAACACTGAGATAGACGAATTTATGTAGTGGGATGCAACTTAAAAAAGCTGATCATCCTGGCACAAAACAAAGACAACTTAAACAAGCTGGTTTACACAAAGGTGCTCGGGTAACCTAAACCATAATTGATCAATAAGTTGAGAAAAAGATAGAGGAAGTGAAGGGTGAATGGACCATGAAAAAAGATAGAGGAAGGAGGTAAGGAGTCAATTGAGGCCAACTTGAAATTTCAGTTGACTTTCTTCTGCTAGCTTTAAGATTGGTGGTAGTGCTAAGGTTTAGACAATCAGAGAGGGAAGATTAACAAAATGGGAGACTACGAAAAGACTGAGCTAAGTAAACTTAAAACAAATGGATGTTGCAAGAATAAAACTGAAAGAAGATAAATCCCCTTTAATAAGTTGAGAAAAGTCATATGTAAAGTGTTTCTAATAAGATGAGAAATCCTCAGGCTTGACAATGATTCAGTTCTCGTGAACAAATTCTAACACAAATGACAAATCTATGATCAATCATAGTTTCAGTTTCTAGATAAAACTGAGTCCCCAGACTGTTTAAGAGACTAAATATGAAAAATCTGGGTAATTACCCAACTACTTCGTTAAAGAAGGATTTGAATTCTGACATGCTAGGTGGTAGAAAGTCAGAGACAAAATCAAGCCTCCTTGAACGACGGTATTTGCCAGTGCCTTTAATAATAGTGAGCAAACTAATCCCATCTTCCTGTGCCATCAAACAGAAGGTTCTATTAGAGAGGATAACAAAGACTAAAGCAGCCAATTCAGCTTGTCTTTCCACAGTGAAACAGTGCTCAAGAATGGAAGCTAGTGAGGAGTGAAAAATGAAACATCTGCACAGAATTACCATACAATTTATGAGTACAATTAATACAACTGGCCATGCATGAGCACATATACACACATAAAGACATTTATTTCAGATGTATAACATGCTTCTTCTCACATACCAGTAGAAGTGTGTGCTCGTTGTCTCTGAAGTTACGAACTATGCAATTCTGTAGTAAACTGTTAAGACGCTTGGCTTCTTCACAACTAGGGAGCATATAATCCTTGCCACTATAATGAATACACCAACAAACTTCAATATTCCATTGATCTTTACCAATTCTAAAATGAGTAGCACGCAATATCAGAAAGAAAATCAAGCATGTAAAAATTTGGGCTAAGCATTATTTTCTGATAAGGGAAAATTATGTGGTCCTAATTTAAATAATCAAACACTTATTGCTATCAGATGTATACAGACGTGCCAAGCAATAACTAACAATTACATAGACAAATACATTTGTCTAAACCTGGCTGCTAAATGCCTAAGTCTAGGAAACTTTCAGCTGTTCCCATTATTTAAAAAAAGAGTACAGGAAACAGGAAAAAAAAAAAAAAAAAAAAAAAAAAAAGGCATGCATCTTGATGTTTGGAAGAACCTTTAGGACTCATTGAAGCAAGTGAAAGGTGGTTTCTTCTAAGCATAGCTACTTTGTCTCATTACTTTAAACTAGAGTACTCTTATTGGATAAGGATACCTGGAGATGGGGATGATAATTCAAAAACTTCACATTATAGAGAAATCTGCATTCTAACCTCTAGGCATGTATCTTCCGATGCTAAAGAAACATGGAGCTTTCAAGGTCTTTTATGGTGTCTTTTACAAATTTTTATGAAAGCTGATAAAGCACGCTAGAGTCTCTTTAACCTATGAAAAGGTTGGTCCTAAGATTCTATGTTAGAAAAGTGAATTAAGGCTTAAAATTTTACAATCTGCCACATTTTCCTTCAGCAACATTAATCAAATTGTATAATTCAGCATAGTAGTTAGAGATGCATCATGATTAGTGAGTAAATCATTATATAAATTAAAGATCAAGATGTCAATTTCCAAATTACTTTCAGAAAACATCTGATACGCAAACCAGATGAGAATGATATAATTAATTATGCAGAAAGAATAAAAGAACCACATTAAGTCAAGGGAGAATGAAGACCTGACAAGCAACAGCACTTCAGCTTTTACAGCATGAAGACGTGAATTGACATAAGCAGCAGCTGATTTAAGCAGTTTCAACTTCCAAAGAAGAGTATCCTTTGGAATGATATCGGCCAAAACCTGAAAATAAAGATATTAACATATATGCATAGTCCTAAGAATAATATTTAAACAGATAAAACACTAAAAATGACCTGAATGCACATTAATCATTTTATTTTACTTCAGAACAAAGTTAGCCTTTCAATCACACATGTAAATCACCTATTTTATTTTTATGGGCAGCCATTTCCACTTATTCAAAAAAAATAAAAATAAAATAAATTTTTTATTAGATGGTTGAACTGTACCTAAAATTCTAAGCAAATAGAATGGTTAATTATTGTTTTTTTTATTATTATTTTTGCTTACAAAACTGAGACAGTGAGACAGCTGTTAAGGATTTCACAAGAAAATTTTCAAATTTCAGAACAAAAGATTGGTATTTTCCAACAGCTGTAGTAGAATTCTAAAATCTTGTTGCTGATAGCCTTATTCAGCCCATGGCTAACATCATATTCCTTTCAATTACTTTGCCAGTCGACTGTAACAAGCATTTAGAAACAGCTGCCAGGATCTCTAATGTATTACCGTGTTTACACAATAGTGCTAATCATGCCTAGTATGAAGCATAGTTTATTCAGAAAAACAGAAAATTAGCAACAAGGTGGGAATTCAGAATCAATTTCATCTACTATTCGGACCAGTTTGTGCCCAGGAGACAAATATTCCAAATAGAAATCCAGTTGTGAGAAATTAAACACAGCACAAGAGACCAAAAACAATTAAAAGGAAAGAAATAAAAAGAAGTCTAGGCAGCACTATTCTTAATTTCTTACAGAAAGTAGTGGTATCAAACCAACAAGATTGCCAGAGAGTTTTTCAATTTTTGATCTAGAAGGAAGCGCATAGTCGATATCAACCATTGCCATCTTCAATGGATCTCCTGGTCATTAAAGGAAAATTAGAAAAAAAAAAAAATAGAGCAATTTTCTCTTTTGGATGAGGAGAATAAATTATTTGCATTATTTTTATTGGAGACCAAAGCAATGTCAAACTGTAAAAAGTTCCTCCTAATATTGACAGTTAAAGCCTTATACGATATCTGATTGAGATGTTCTGAATGTTGGCTAAGTGTAATACGAATCAAAGTGTTATTCAAGTAGATTCATGCTACATGTCCCCAGATTTAAACTGTTAAAGAAAGTGCATAAATTTTCAAGGAGTCCAGGTTCAGGATTTTAGGAATGATACAAGCCATGCAATGGCCCGGAAAGAAAAACTTTTTGTTTTTATGTTCATCTTTTACCCAAAAATCAGTGCATAAGTAGGTACTGGAAATACTACAACTAGGAGATCAACAGAGGCTTTAACAAGATTAACTTAAATTATTCTCCCAATTTCAGCTGTGATCAATTCTTTAAGTTACAATTTATGAATTCATACTTCATATTAAATCAATCAAACACATTAGTTTTCAATTTCAGGCATCAAAAAGATCCAGATTCAGGATTTCAGTTATGGTACATTTACTGACATATTTTATAAGCAGTAAAAACTAGATGAATAAAAAAATAGAAAGATAGAGAAAGAGATCATGTATGGTGTACCCATAATGAAGCTAAGGAGATAGGAGACTGCATTATTAAACCCATCAGGTAAAGCCTCTAAGACAGGAAGCAAGGGTTGTAGCTGTGACCTGCCAAATGATGTAGCTAAAACAAAAGGCAATAAATGTCAGACTAAGATGGAGGGTAGCAACAAGGTCTTGCCAAATATAAGTGCGAAAAAGGTTCCTGTTTAGCTTGGAACAGACCTGGATTTACCAGTATCAATACAAGGTCAATTTTAGGATTACGGGCAGCAACAGCAAGTGCTAGACATCCCCCCAAAGAATCACCCACTAGATAAATGGGCTTAGCTGGTGACGAAACTTGCTCAATTCTCACAGTTTCTTCAACAAATTTCACCAATACTTCATGAAATAAAATTCGTCTTAGTGAATTATCAATACAGAGGCATTAAATAACTCGAAAAGGTTAATTCCAATAAGTTTGCAGGATCAAAGACTAATACTTTCGAATTGTGTTCTGTCATACACTGGAATATGAAGACACTGAACTTCAAACACCCTGCGCTCATGAAAATTATAATAGTAGAAATTACGTTTTCAACTGAGCCAAAAATAACAGAGTCGAACATGGATTAACCATTTAGCATTACAATTTACACTGGTTACAACATGAAATTGAAAGAGGAGAGATTGTTAACTAGCTCTTTGAAACAGGGTAATTCATGCAACTTGTATGAAATCACACAGCACACACCACCATGCACAACAAAATGGGCCAAAGGCATTGAATTCAGACGTCGATAGATCACGAACTACTACATGGTTACATTTATGTATTGAAACATATGTTCACAGCTTCCTTTGCTGAAAAGCATCAATGCAATAAATTTAGTTCTGTTCAAACAGTTTTTAAAGAGGATGTTCATGCAGAATTTCCTCCTAATGTGAATTTTCAATCGGCAAACAGATCACATTATAATATTAGCAATCTGTGTTCTGGGAACAGTCATCTGAGAGCAGATAGATTGTTCCAAGACAGTGCCTATTTCATTTCCCATACAACATGATTTTAACATGCTTTCACTGTCCTTTTTTTTTTTTTTTTCTCATGGATAAACAAAAACATATTTGAGTTATAGTAAGGGCAGAAACAAAAGAACTTACCTCCCAAGAGCTTTATGGTGCAAAGTAAGTCCCAAGCCAACACCATCGATCCCTTTATGCATCAATGCCAAAAGAAAAATTCAAAATTTTAAAAGCCTAAAAGATTACACGGCTAAAAGTTGAATCCACGAAAAACTGATCAAGCACCAAATGTTCTCTCTCTATAGAACTTGTAGCACAGTCAAATCTCAACTTAGAGTCTCCACGAGGGGGCAACGATTACCTGGTAAAAACAGAAGAATTGGAGAATTTTTTAGAGGTTTCCCGCATTCAACAGGGCAAAACCAACGAGGTGGCCCTCCATCAGGCCTAATCATATCCTTGGCGACATCTAGATAATCCTTTACTGTGTTAGTTCCATATCCATCATCCCACAACACTTTCAAACCTTGTGAAACATCTTTCACCCACTTTTTCTCAACTCTAGACTTCGATCTACCATCTCCTTCATCAATTAAAGGCCCAGTTTCCCCTTTCTCCCTAACGCATCCATCAATAAGAGCTCCATTCTTCTCTTTCTGTCCAATGAAAGAAGTTCCATTCGCTGAAACTGAATCAGATGACAGCGCTGTCGAATCATGACTACCCAAACACTTAACCCTCACTTGAAACTGAGGCTTCATTTCTGAATTTTTCAAAATATAAGGTGATGGCTGGAAATAAAAAACTGATGCCATGGCTTGAACAAGAAATGGCAGACAGCTTTAATCTTTTATAAGTTTCTAAAGGAACAACTTAGAACTCCTCTCAATTATCCAGCAACTACAACAAAATTTGGAGAACTTCTCAAGTGCTTGCACTTGAAAAGGGCTTCAAATTAACGCAGATGCTTGGAGAACCACATGCCTCTTATTATAATTGATAACCATTTTCCATGATTTAACACTGAACAACTTGGGAATTTCTTCAAGAACAAGTAAGCAGTAAAGTTAGACACTTAGGCTTTTCAAGTTCTGCTAGCAACACTCTAACTTGAACAATCACAGCGTCCTGTTATCTGTGTTTTATAGACCCTTTTCCAGATTCGCCTACCAAAAGAATATGAGCTGCTTTCACGTGCCAAATTAGCGAATTCAACTTGAAGTAGCAGCAAATGAACCAAGCATGCTTAGAATGTCTGCCTAAATTACTCTAACTGAAACACTCATACGTTTCATGCCCTTCTTGCTAATGTTAAAAAACTAAAAAAGAACCAAAAACAGGGAAAAAAACTTGAAGGGGAACCAGAAAACAAAATGAAGTGGACAACTTCCAGAACAGGTATTTGAAGTTCTTATGTGTGACATATCTCAAGTGAAGTGAGCCAACGGATAAAAGAAAAAAAAAAAAGAGCCAAGAAACTTGAAAACATTTTTTCCTGTATTTATTCTTTTGAGCCGGTAATGGATGGTCCTTTTTTACGTGACTGAATGCAGGCAATTTCTACAATTTCAGCTTTTCTCTCTCGACGGTTAGTAGTTAGCACATACTGGAAAGTTGCGTTGGTCTTATTGCAGAATTGCCACTTGGCTGTACTCTCATTGCTTTAAAGAGTTTTACACAGCAATAATGATGGAACTCCTCGCCGCAACTACGAACTGCTGACGGGTACGTCTTCATTATATTCAAGTGACCCATCCTTTAAAATTAAAGTGAAAAGTGAAATTTTTTTTATTAAAGAGTAAAATAATTAAATTTCTGGAAAATAACTCAAATTGTTTTCTTGTAATTTTTAAAAATATTAAAATACTTAATTTTATAGGACAAATAAATACTTATAATTATGAAAATTTTATATTTTAGAAAAATTTGTTGTTATATATGAAAACAATGTAAAAATTTGATAAATTATGATAGTTGCTACCTCGTTGGTGACCGATGACTAGTTGCAGTAGTAAATCAGTAACAGATAGGAGTAGCCATAAGTAATTAACAAATTACAAAATATATATTTATAAAGTTATCTAGACTTAAATAACCTAGTTTTAAATTTCTAGTTTTAGATAATACTATCTTATATTTTATAATAATATAATTTTCATTTAAATAATTATTTTATCTTTTCATCATATTTCCTTTAATGGATATAAATTTTTTTTATTGGATACAAAGATTTTTTTATGTGAAATAAATATAAAATTTTTTATATTTTTTATTTTATAAAGTAAAACTAAGAAAATTTCTATTATTAATTTTTCTCATAAAATCACCAACTAAGTGAAATAAAAATTAAGTAAAACACTTTAAACATGAAAATGATATAAAATTTCAACGTCATATTTCATTAAAAAAATTACTTCGTTCATTGGATAGAAGATTTTATACCTAGTGAATAAAAAATAATATTTAATCAAATACTGGTATTTTTTTCTATGAAGAAGGGAACAAAATAAAAATAAATAAATTGTGATAAATATTGAGAACAAGACTTTAGAATTCCATTTGTAATCCGTTTCTACTCTATTGCGACAATCAGCAGGAACAATTTGAATGAACGCGTAGCAATGGATAAAAATTCCGTTTCTAAAAGAAGTTTCTAATCATTTTACACGTTACGCATCCCATTTACCGCCAACTTTAGCAACGAATATTCCATTTCTAAAATATCAGTTTCTAATTCGCTTCTGTTCCGTTTCCAATCCGTCTCTAATCCAGGAAAAAGTTTCTAATCTCTAATTCTGTCTTTAATCGGCGCAGGTTGGAAACTATTTCCGTTTCTAAAAATCCGTTGCTAATTCGCAATTTCTTCGGGTATTGTAATTGATTTGTAAATGCCCAAAAAATGTTTTCTTTTTTAAAGAATAGGAAGTCGTTTTCTTTTAAAATAGCTTAATTTTTCTTTTAATCAGAAAAATATTTCCCATTACACTGATTTTTCTAACCACCCCAAACATAAAAGAAACAAGTTATTTTTCAAAAATAAATGGAGCCTATAGTTGCAAACAGCAGCAGCATATGCCAAGCAGGGGAGTTTCAAGTAATCTTTAAAGAAAAGTGCAAGTGCTCATCATTTTAGTGATGCTCTCTCCCTGCATAGAAAAGTTAATTCTGTCTTCTAACATCACAAACAGTTCCCTGACAAACAACCAATCACTAAAGCAAACTACAATGTTTTCTCATATGTTTACCACTGTTCCAAGTTACCATCTTTCATGCCTGCAAAAAATGTTTAAAGTGCTTGTTAAAAGCTCGAAAACTTCTTTTCATATATAGCTGATTCCAGAGGCACCACGGTTTTCATTACATGTGCTTTCTCTGGTACACTGACTTTCAGTGAATCAATAACTGTATAGAAGTTTTAAAATTAACTACTGCATTGTCTATACATCTTTTAGGGATCAAATGCCGGTACTTTATCCAAAGGAGAGTATACTGCACGATGTAGAGTTCTATCAATGATATTTCTATAAGGATCTTCCTCTCGCTTCTTCAATAGGTAGTCTATATTGCGTCTAACTTCGGATTTTACCTGCAAGTACATCTCATTTGCATAACTTTTGTTTTTCAACTGCTCTTCCTTTCCCTTTGTTTCAATGGGCTTGCCGAAAAGAAAATAAAAGCGACCAGGTAGTTTAGGCAAAAGCCCCGGAAGAAATAGTTCTTGGTTGGCAACCTCTCCTTGAATCTCATCCCTGTAATCAGAAACATAATATTAGTCAAAACAAGATTCTATATTAAGTTAGCTGCTATCGTAACCTGATGGTTTTCCATTTATAGGAAGCAAGCAAATGCCATTTGATGGATCACCTGATTCTTGGAGCAGTTCGGGTAATCTCTCTAATGTAGTCATTTACCACAGGGATTTTCATTAGATCACGGTAATCAAGGACCAACTGCCACATCAGACAATACCATAACATTGTTATAATAAGCATAAGAATAACAGCAAACAAAATTTGGTAGAAAAAATAAATTTTTTTTTTTTTTCAAACTGCCTTTTTCTTTAAACTGCAAAACACATACAGAATTCTTCTGAGCAGGAGGGAAGATGGTAAGTTAACAGAATAAAGGGATGTCATATCTAAATGCATTTTGGGTCTATATACTGCACAATTTACCTAATATGACATAAGAAAGTAGTAATCAATAACTCACTTCTGCTATGTCATCTTCTCCAACAGAACCAAATGGTACAATTGTAGCCCCAAACCTTGCAGCCATTCTCACAAATTCTTGCTGAACAGGCCAAAATAACTGATACTCTTCACCCTGCAAATCACAACTGTTATGGAGGAATTACAATCTTGAAAAGTAAATAACTTATTTAGAGAAAAAAGTAGCAGCAGAGTGGTAACAGCCAATCGAGATTGTGGTATAACATACAAGCAATTCTGCACATATGGAGACACTGCACTGCTAATATGGTATCACCTATGGATAGATAATGAAGCTGTGAATGCGAGCAACTTCAAAAATTTTAATCCTCCATCTTTTTGCAAACATTTTCATTAGATGAAATCAGATAGATATTTGATGATACCATTATGAAAAATTGACAGAACAAAAACTTGGATTCCAAATAAAACTTGTTGAATTGGGTTCAAGAAAGTTAGTCTACTTTGTAGTGCAGAGCCTCCCGCGCACCTCCTGGATAAAGAAGCACATGCGATTGTGCTGAAAGCAATTTGAAAAGATTGCTTGCTGTGACAGGTACTGCACCCATTACTCTCATCCAATCAGATAAAGAAAATTCATTAGATGAATTCTCAAGCCCCCCGTTAAAAAGTGTTGGATGTGCTAGACCACGCACTAAAATATTCTTCTCTCTCAAAAATTCTTCAGCAAGGGAATAAAGTTCAAATCCCATCAGCATGTGGTAACCAACTAATAAGACAGGACCTTTATCCGGAACTCCAGAAAGACCTCTCACTATCCTTCCGTCATCCAGAGTTGAGAACATAGCAGAACCAGTAGCAAAGCGCAAATTCCTGAAATGCATGTGATTTTATTGTTAGTTTAATACTGAGATAGACGAATTTATGTAGTGGGATGCAACTTAAACAAGCTGATCATCCTGGCACAAAGACAGACGAACTTAAGCTGGTTTACACAAAGGTGCTTAGGACCTAAACCATAATTGATCAATAATGACTAATCATGGATATGCATGCTAGCAACCCTTTGTTCCTTGTCCAGTTTAATGACTTTGTTTACTCATAAGGAAAAATATGATAAACAGAAAAGAATAAAGAAAAAAAGATTCTTATAGTTGATCCTAAGATTGAAATTGAAGTTGGCTTGAGTTTAGTCCTTATACAGGAGGATGAATCAGCTTTATAAAATCAAAATTTTAATCTTGAGGTAAACCCAAGATTTTAACTTTCTTTCTATCTGAAGTGTTTCTAATAAGATGAGACTATATATAAAATTCAGTTCCCATGAACAAATTCTAACACAAATGACAAATCTATGGTCAATTACAGTTTCAGTTTGCTAGATAAAATTAAGTCCCAGACTGTTTAAGAGACTATATATAAAAAATCTGGGGAATTACCCAACTACTTCATCAAAGCCAGATTTGAATTCTGACATGCTAGGTGGTAGAAAGTCGGAGACAAAATCAAGCCTCCTTGAACGACGGTATTTGCCAGTGCCTTTAATAATAGTAAGCAAACTAATCCCATCTTCCTGTGCCATCAAACAGAAGGTTCTATTAGAGAGAATAACAAAGACTAAAGCAGCCAATTCAGCTTGTCTTCCCACAGCGAAACAGTGGTAAAGAATGGAAGCTAGTAAGGAGTAAAAATGAAGCTTCTGCAGAGAATTACCATACAATTTATGGGTACAATTAATGCAACTGGCCTAACAATACCTTATTAGCAAGAAAGACAGGTGCATATTGCATTTTTCATAAGCAAAATATTGGTCAATGAAAATCATTAGATATTTTGCACTTACAAATGACAATGTACTTGTGCGAAACAAAACAATCACAAAAGGCGCTACATAAGTAACTATTGCATAAACATGTAATAATATCTATCTTACTCGTGTTAATGTGTAATCAATGTCAAATTTTAAATTTTTGATTCTGAACTTAGCCCTTATCAGAATTAGATCATCACAAAAATGACCAAAAGCAACCATTATCAGTCAGAGGATATGCATTGCCATGCTTCTATGCAAGAGAACCCAATGCCTCAAATTCTTAAAGAACACAAATACTGGGAGGAAATGTGTGAAATTTGAGACCTTGATCCTTTAGCTTGCTTCAGCAGTCTCAATTACTTCAGTTTTAGGCTTATAGCCTTGAAATGACTGTGGCACCAGTTATCCTGATCAAGTGAGGCATCGTAAAAAAATTGCCACAGAAGTTAATCGTGTTTCTGGCTCTACAATTGCTTCATAAAAGTGAACCACCCCCTATTTTTAGAGAGCCTGAAGTTTAAGGAGAAGGGAATGGAATTCCATTCCCAGAACCATCTCCTCAAGAAAAAGAATGAATACATGACAGATGGTTGACATAGAACTGCCTCTGCTAAGTTGAAAAGGTCGCTTATTTATTCAATTACCATGCTGTAAGGTGTTGATTCAAACTTGAAAAATAGCTCTGATTATTCAAGAATGCTTAAAAAGAGCCTACAAAAACTTCAATGTGTCATGTAAGGCACATGCTCACATGCATATACAGCACTTATTTCAGATGCAGACATGAATATGATGATTCCTCTCACATACCAGTAGAAGTGTATGCCCATTGTCTTTGAAGTGACGAACTGTGCAATTCTGTAATGAACTCTTAAGACGCTTAGCTTCATCACCACTGGGTAGCATATAATCCTTGCCACTAAAGTGATACACGAGTATCAAACTTTAACATTTCATAGATTTTTACCAATTAAAAGGTGAGTTGCGTACATTATCAAAAGGGAAATCAAGCATGTATACACTATTTTCCTCCAAAGAATAAATAATCGATCCTCATTTAGTAACCACAGACTACATTGCTATCTGCTGTATACAGATGTGTCATAGCAATAACAATTAGAAAGATAAGTACATTTTTCTTGCAGCTAAATCTCAGAATGTGTACAGCTCCCTGTTTACTTAAAAAGACAATATGAAACAAACATGCTGTATCTCTTTTTTAAGTAACCAAAGGCATGCATCAGTTTTAGTTCGCAAAAATAGATGAGAAGAATCTCTTTGACTCATTAAGGCAAGGGAAAGGAAGTTTCTCTTGAGCACAGTTACTTTGATCATTCTTCACTGGAAAGAAAACTGAGAGATGGATATGACACTTTGAGTATTTCAATTAGAAAGGAATCTGCATTCTAGTCTCTGGGCATGTACAATACTTTCTTGTAACAGTTTTGATTGTCTCCTAAAATTTTTGTGAAGCCTGATAAAGCTCACTAGTGGATTCTCTATAAATTGTGAGAAGTCATGAACTTTTTACAATTTATTAGATTTCTTTCAGCATCAGAGATCACAAATCATGTTCTTCGCAATTATAATTACAGATGCAAGAACAAGCTGCCAATTTCCACATAACTTTTAGGAAACACTAGATATGCAAACCAAAATAGAAGCAATAAATTATGCAGAGAGAATTAAGAAAGAACCACAAAGTCAAGGGAGAACAAAGACCTAGAAAGCACTAGTACTTCAGCTTTTACAGCATGAAGACGTGAATTGGCATAAGAAGAAGCTGATTTGAGCAGTTTCAACTTCCAAAGAAGAGTATCTTTCGGGATGATGTCAGCCAAACCCTGAAAAAGAACAGACTAATACTTGTGCAGAGCCCAAAGGATAATATTAAACAGATAAAAAGAATTATAATTATCTGAATGCACATTGAAAACCAATTTATTTTACATCAGACACAAAGAAGTCAGTCAATGAATAACAGGACCTGGAAATTATTGTCGTATTAATGCAGTGCATGTTTCCACTCGATTTAATGATTGTAAAGATAACATGGTATTGGAATTAACAGAACTAACTACGTGATATCAATCCTTTGCAGGTTTAATAAGGATTTTTCAGTAAAGAATTTTGGCATTTTTGAGTATGCAAACAGCCACATGGGATATGTTGCAGCACCCAGACCAGGATTGACGATTTGACTTGTGCTTGAGTAAAAGTCATTTCATATAGTCTAATCTTGAACCATAAGAATAAAGTTTCTTGCACCCCCCAAAAAAAATGCAACGAAAATAAAATAAATGTTTATTAGTTCAGACAAACTATGCCTAAAATTACAAGAAAGCATACAAAAATTAAAACTTCTTCTTTTTTTTTTTTTTTTTTTGGCTTACAAAAATTACTAAATGAGAGCTCATAATGATTTCACATGAAAATTTTTGGGTTTCACAACAAAGCTTAGTATTTTACAACTGCTTAGGTACAAGCACAATCAATATGTAGTGCTTATGTAGTGAAACATAGCAGAGTATCTAGTTATTGGCAATTAAGAAGTTTACAAAGAGACCAAAAACATCAAAAACAAAACAGAAAAGGAAGTACAAAGGATAGGCGGTGCAATCTTAATTTCTTACAGAAAGAAGTGGCAGCAAAGCAGTAAGATTGCCAGATAGTCGTTCAATTTTTGATCTGGCAGGAAGTTTATATTCAACATCAACCATCGCCATCTTCATTGGATCACCTGGTGTCATGAAAAGAAATAATAACAACACTATAGCATTTCTTTTCTTAATAGGGTGACACAACCTTTAGCTTTCTTTCCCTTTTTATCTCTTGGTGACCGAAGTAATTAAAACCTTAGTAAGTAAAAAGTTGAACTTAATAGTGACTGTTAAGCTTGATAGGATAAACAGCTAAATTAGGATGTTCTAAATGTTGACAAAGCTTACTAGGAATCAAATGCCAATTCAAACATATTTATCTGATGTATCAAAACTGTATTGAATCACATAGGAAGATGATGAAAGTTAGAAATGTAAACTTGCACCAAAATAGATCATATGTACAAGTTTCAAAGTGTCCAAGTTCAAGATTTTAGGCATACTATGAGCAATGCAATGGACCAGAAAAAAAAAAAAAAATCTCTTTTATGTTTATTTCTTACCAAGAAATCATGGTGCAGAACTAGGAAATGGTAATCCTAAAATCAAGAGGTCAAGGAAGGCTTCAAAAAGTTTCACTTTATTTACTTCCCTGATTTTTGTTGTGATCAATTACACCAGTAACATAATGAATTCATGTTTCAAAAGTAAATCAACAAGACGTATCAGTTCCAGGTATCAAATAGCCAGATTCAGGATTTCAGTTATGGTACATTTACTGGAAATATGTTAAAAGTAGTATAAAAAGATAGAATTTAAAAGGAAAAAAGAAACTGGGTAATGTTACAGAGCAACAGATCAAGTACCCATAACCACGCTAAGAAGATAGGGGACTACATCATGTAATCCATCAGGCAAAGCCTCCAAGAGGGGAAACAACGGTTGTAGCTGTGACCGGCCAAATGATGTAGCTAAAACAAAAGGCTACAAATATCAGACTAACTTGAGGAATTATTAGCCTGGAAATCATCAAATATATGGTGAAGAAAATTGCTGGTTAGCTGGGAAGTGGGAACTAACCTGGATTGGAAAGTATCAACACAAGGTCAATTTTAGGATTACGGGCAGCAAGAGCAAGTGCTAGACATCCACCAAAAGAATCCCCCACTAGATAAATTGGCTTTGTTGGTGATGAAGTATGCTCAATCCTCACAGTTTCTTCAACAAATTTCACCAATCCTTCAAGAAATAAATTCCATCAAGTTATAGATAAATAGCAATTTTCTCGTTAAAAAGAAAATGCAAACACTTAAAGTCACATGAGCACATTTCTGAGGGGACTAGAAGCTCCAATCAAGAAACTCACGTACAATAATCTCAAAGACCAAAGGCAAAACATAATGGTATTTACTTTGTAGCCAAAGTATTAGCACTAATTATAGCAGAAAAGCAAGCCAATTCAATTTAGCATCAACAAGCTCGCAAAGTGTGCAGAAGTTAAGAGACAGCATATCTAATTTGCCAACTATCTCATCTCATGCCTCATTCTCTCTGACAAATAACTAATGAGAAACTTCAGAAGATAAAATACAATTTTTGTTTTGCTACTTTTGCTTAATCAATTATTTTATTCTACAATAGGTTTTGCTCAGTTGTCAATGTTTTTATTTTTACCACTTCTATTTGAAGGAAATGATTTCAGATCACATGAATTTTGGAGGACGAATAGCAAAAAGTGTTGCAACTAGAATGGCTTTAAATGGTTTCTTGAAATCAGCATATGCGAACTAGAACATGCACGATCCAGCATGCCTTTTGCATTACAGTAGAGGTAAACCGTTCTTATTTCACTAGCTAGCTGCTAATATACATACGATGGATTATCATATAATCATGATCAATTTCATCTTAGTGAATTACCAATGCAGTGGATTACTAAATAATTCAAGTAAGTAAATTCCAATAAGTTTGCAGGCTTTCAAGCTGTGATACCTTCAAATGGTGTTCTGTCATATACTGGAATATGAAGGCATCTAACCTCGAACGCCCTGTGTTGTGAAAATTATATTATTATAAAATCAGAAACCATTTTTTCAGCTGAGCCAAAAATAACAGAATCAAACATGGATATCAATATCAGTCATTACAATTGCACACAGTGCAACATGAAATTGAAAGAACGCAAATTATTAACTATTTTTTGAACATGAGGAAATTCATGCAAATAGTATCTAAAGTATGACCTGTGTTGCAACATTACACACCATCGTCAACAAAAGCCAAAATGAGGGCAAAAAAAAAAATGCAAACGTAATTGAATTGAATATGGGAAGAGGTCATGCACCCTTGCTAATACATGGTTATATTTATGAATTTAAGCATACGCTTATAACTTTGTTTGCCATAAATCAAACAGATTTATAGGAGGATGGTCATTCAGAATTGCCTTTTAATCTGAATTTTAAATTGGTAAACAGATTATACTAACAAATTAACAATCAAAGGGTGTTTTGCAAGCAGAACAGAGCCAAAGGTACCACCAGACAATCCACTTATTCAGTTTCTCATACAGCATGATTTTGACATACTTTTGCTGTCACCTTTCGAGATAGACAATCCAGAACTAGATTGTACAAAACTGAAAATAAGTCCTTCTAGTTATAATTAAGATGAAAATACAAGAACTTACTTCCCAAGAGCTTTATGGTGCAAAGTAAGTCCCAAGCCAACACCATCCATCCCTGCATGCACCAATACCGAAGGAAAATTTCAACATTCTAAAATCCTATGAAGTTACACAAGTAAAAGTTTCGGTCCAGCGAAAACTAATCAAACATTAAATATCCAAATGAAGCCAAAATCTCATGAATCAGAAATTCTGTTCTTTTATGAATATGTTCCTTTTCTGTAGAACTTGTAGGTTCTCCACAAAGAGACAACCAGTACCTGGTAAAAACAGAAGAGTTGGAGAATCTTCTAAAGGTTGCCCACATTCAACAGGGCAAAACCAACGAGGTGGCCCTCCATCAGGCCTAATCATCTCCTTGGCTACACCAAGATAATCCTTCACTGTGTTGGTCCCATATCCATCATCCCACAACACTTCCAAATCTTTTGTAACATCTTTGACCCATTTTTTCTCAACTCTAGTCTTCAGTCTCCCATTTCCTCCATCAATCAAAGCCCTACCTTCCTCTTTCTCTGTGCCTCCGCCAATAAGAGATCCATTCTTCTCTTTCTGTTCAATAAAAGAACTTCCATTCACTACCACTGAATCAGATGACAGCATTGTTGAATCACTACTATCCAAACTCTGAACTCTCACTCGAACCTGGGGCTTAATATCTGAATTTATCAGAAAATAAGGTGATGTCCGGAAAGAAAAAACTGATGCCATGGTTTGCATAATGGCAGGCAGTTATCACCGTTTATAAGTTCCTAAACGAACAGCTTAGAACTACTTTCAAGGATAAAGCGATTATTAAGTACTTGCACTTGAAACGGCTTCAGATTAACCAAAACGCAAAGAGAACACAAGCACCTAACTGATAACCATTTTCCTAGATTCAGTATTGAACAAATGAGGACTTTTTTCAAGCACCAGGCAAGCTGCAAGTCAGAAACTCAGGACCTTTCCAAGTTCTATTAGCACTTGAAAGAGTTGTATGGCCTAATACACCAGGCAACTCACTGCATTCTTAAACACTATAACTTGAACATTCCCACCACCCTTTTATCTGTAACTTTTGGACCCTTCTTGAACATTCACCAACTAAACAAATTAGAACCTCTTCCAAGTACCAAACAACAGTAGAAAACACTTAGAATGACTCAATGATCCAAGACCCTTTTTATCCTCTTGCTTATATT